>NW_004524926.1:240458-260741 GCF_000260255.1 Octodon degus
TGCCCCTCCTGACCACCCACCTGCCCTCCTATCCCTCCTGCCCTCCTGCCCCCTCCCCTCTTGTCCCTCCTGACCACCCCCCTCCTGTCCCTCCTGCCCTCCTGTCCTGTCCCTCCTCCCCTCCTGCCCCCTCCTCTCCTGCCTCTCCTGCCTCTCCTGCCCCTCCTGCTCCCCCTGTTCTCCTGTCTGTCCATCCCTCTGTCCCTGCCTTCCTGGCAGATCTCACAAGATCAGAACCAGGGTGGGAAAAGTACAAGCTCCAGAAGCCTTGGTCCCTGGCAGCCAGCCTGGCCTTGAGCTTCCGACCTGATAAATGGACAGGCACAGGACAAAGCCTGGCCCCGCGCCATCCTGGGACGCGGTCAGCTTGGGAGCCCGAGCTCCAAATGTGCCACCGCAGTCCCTCTGCCCCCAACCCACAGCAGCTCTGCCCAGCGCGGCAGCCTTGGCCCCAGCGCACTTTGCGCCTGCGCAGCAGCTAGCAATCACGGATTCTGCCGCCAGGTTTCGCTGCGTACGCGGTCTGGAAACTCCTGCTAACCAGGGCCTCGGCTTCAGCTTTGCTCATCGTGCAGGGTGCTAGGTGCCCTGCAAAAGCAGCACCCCTCTTGCCCGTTATTTCATTTTTTGCTAGAATGAGAATTGAATCCAGCTACATCCCCAATACTGAGCTACATCCCCAATCCCTTTCATTTTGAGGCGGGATCCCTCTAAGTTGTCCTCAGCATCCTCCTGCCTAAAGCTACCACACCCGGCTTAGACTTTAGTTTCATAGAGCAGTTTTAGGTGCACAGAAAAATTAAACAGAAGGTGGAGAAAGTCTCCTGAGCCCTCTGTCCCCAGAGGCCGCTGGACCTGCCCCACCCCCTGTGGCGCCCTGCCCTATCTCCTTCCCCTCGGGCCCCTGGAGCCTTTTCTCAGTCCAAGCCCTGCCTGCTTCCAGCCGGCCCTGTTCTTGGAGTTCACACAGATGTCGACTCTGCAGTCCGGCATCTCGTCGTGCTCAGGAGTGTGCTTTTGGAGTCCCTCCCTGTGTGGTCGCAGCTGGTTGCCCTTTTCCTCTGTGTGTGACACCCTGCTGCCTGCTGTCCTACGCGTGTTCATCCCCTCGCTTCCTAAAGGATACCCTGGGGCCTTGTGAGATCCTGCAGTTATGGACAAACCGCTGTAAACATCTGCACCGCGCCTTCCCACTGACACAGGCTCTCGGCTAATTTGGGTAAATCCTCGGGGTGCGATTTCAGGTGTGTTTGTTTTTGCTCCCCAGTAGTGGCAGAGAGCTCCCGTTTCTCCGCATCCTTTCCAGGGTTCCTGGCTTTGGCCGATCCAGCAGACGTGTAGGGCAGGCCCACAGCTGTGGGGTCCGTCCCAGTTCCCCGGTGGGCTCCTGAATGTGCACATGGTGCTCCTGAAGACTATTTTTCCCAAACGTACCCACGATAACGTTTCATTTACAAATTAAGTGAGCGTTGTCGCGCACGCCTGTAACCCTAGCAGCACGGAGGCTGAGGCAGGAGGATAGCTGCAACCTCGAGGCCAGCCTGGACCACATAGCCAGACCCTATCTCAAAAAACATATTTAATTTGTAAATTGGACCCATGAAGGGATCAACAACAACTGTAATATAGGAACAATCACAACTGTACTGTACTGTACTAAGGAGGCATGTGGGATCTTTCTTATTGTACTTTCACCTTTTCACCTATAGGAGGCGTTTTCGGGTTTCTCTCTGCCGCATCCGCATCGCCAGCATTGCTGAAGTACCGTAGGAGTACTTGAACTGAAATACTGTCACGATGGGACTGTCACAACTCAGACAGTCCATTACCCCGTTGGCCACACAGTGCGTGGCAGCATGGATGTGCGGGCGACGTCGTGGGTCACTAGAGCAGGCACGGCGGGACAGTGCAAAAATCTCATCCCGCTCCACGGCAGCCTTCCCCGTTGGAACCTAGGAGCTACTTCATTCTGAGATTCCCGTTTAATGTTCGTGGACAGGAGTTGACTGCAAAGCACCAAAACCGTGGCGCGAGGTCTGGAGTAAGGGATCTATGGCTGTTCTGAGATCAGCGACTCCAGGTGGCTGTTTGGCTGTGGGGCGGCCCGAACAAGCCGTCTCTCCACCCTCCCGCCCCTTCTGTCTCTGCACGGCCAGCTTTGTTCCTGGCGCTCTGTGGCAGGGGGGGCCACGGTGCCCGACCCTGAAAGAACTCACCATGTCTACCTGCCTATATCACTACCCCTACAGTGACCGGCAGAGTCGCCGGCCTGGGATACAGACACAAGGGGGCGCCATTGCCGCGCAGATGAGCCAGACCTTGGTTCTTGGCGGGAACAAGGAAGAGGAGGTAAGATTTCTTCTCAAGGGCCTGCACAGAAGACACGGGTCTTACAAAATCCTAAAACACCGGACAAGATAGAATTTCATGGGTGCTGTCCCAAACTCAGGAAATCCGGAGCAGCTTGCGCACCTCCCAGCCGCTGAGCTCACTGCCTCCTACCAGAGCACCCCATCAATCTTAGGACAGCTCTGCCTGTGTGCAGAGTGTTGCACGGTGGCCCGAAGCCACCTGGCAAACACCACCAGGTCTTCAGGGCTCACAGTGCCCGCTGAATCCAAAACTTTCACAAGAACTTTACTCAGGAAACCACAAGAAGGAGAAAGCTTGAAATATTTAAAAAGGTTCAGAACACAAATGTTAATGGGAAGTTTCTGGCTGTTTACAGGATCACTCAGAACTGCTCCAAATATTTGTTAACCAAGCAAGGGACGCCCGAGGGTTGAGCCCACAGAACAGGGCTGTGGTTGGTGGGGTAGCTGAGGACACAAGTCGCTGCACCAAGAGCCTTGGTGGGAAGTGAGGTCACCAACCCGAAGGTGCCACCTTTCTGGAGAACGCCTGCTGCAACATGGTCAGAATAGAGGCACTGATCCCCAGGAACAGCTGTGCCCTCTTCGTGGTACGACCAGAGAAGTCCTCCAACAGGTCTGCATTCCCTGAAGCAGGACCCAGGGCAGCCTGGGCACATTTCTGGGACAAAATGAGGGGGTCCCTGGGAGGGGACAGTAGCAGCGGCAGCCTGGATCCACACACCAAAAAACTTAAGTTTAAAAACCACGGGGTGCCATTCTTCACACGGAAAATATGGTGGTGCATACCTGTAATCCCAGCACTCTGGGAGGCTGAGGCAAGAGGATTGCAAGTTCAGGACGTCTATCACCAAACATCATCAAAGCAGCCAAAAGTACACGCACCATGGAGTACAGCAGGGGGAAAACCACCTGCACACCCCAGCCAGATGTCAAGGATGGTTCAGCTGGTGATGAGCCTGGAGCCTGGATGCCATCCAGAGTGACAAATCAGTGCCCGAGGTGTGAATTTAGGGAAGGATGAGAAATGGGACAAGGGGGTTGCAGGAACAATAAAATTAAGATCACAAAGTGTCAGATTACAGGGTAATTCCTACCTCTAAGCAGGCCAGGCTTCAGGACCAATTACTGGAGCAGAATATTAAGGCCTGAGGTATGGCTTAGGGCCAAAGTGGCCCCAAGGTTCACGTGTCCATAAACAGGGCTTTCAGAAAGTGACTGGATTTGGGGGTCGCAAAGGACCCTCCTGTCAAGCTGCAAATCCCATGAGAATCAGACAGCACTATCAAATGTCAACCCTTGTCAAAAAGGAAAGGGATGAAGAGATGGTTGATTTTTTTTCTTTTTTTACTTTTGTACTATTTGTTGTTTTTACAGTGAACATGTGCTATTTTTATAATTAAACAATAAAAAACCCTTTAAAATGATTTTTTAAAAAGTAGAGAACTAATCACAGTGGATCATGTCACAGAAGGTCAACTGTGGGGCCGGGTCATCCAGTCGAGTCCAGAAGCCCCAACATGGTCGCTGTGTTCTGATCTGCAATCATCATCCTGACCTCCGTCACCACCTGCAGGGCACCACGGTGACTCAAACTTCCACGGGTACCCACAGGAGATGGACCTCCTGCTAATAAGCTCCTGCCATTGGGGTGCAGGAGAAACCCAGACACCAAGGGCTAATTTAATTTACAGAGTTCAAGACCGCGCGTAGGCACGTGGAGCGCTCAAGGGCGTGAAAGCCCCGGGCCTAGGGCGCAAAGGCGGTGAAGAAGATGTGCATCTTGGCTAGGAAGGTGGTGACGGAGCCCTGGCGCCACAGCTTCATCTCCACATCCAGGGCGAAGTCCCGGGGCTCCAGCACCGGCCGCTGCAGCAAGACCAAGCCCGTGTAGGCGTTGAGCCGGCTAGTGCGGAAGTAGCCTTCTTCGTTGCCCCTGGTAATGGTCAGCGAGATGGTGTCGCCCGCAAAAGCTGGCGAGGGGCCAATGCGAAAGATGTGTGCGGGCACCAGCATGCCGGTCTGGAAGTCGATCTGGTAATAGGTGATGCGCGCGGGAGAGTTCTGGCACTCCACTAGGTCGTGGCATGTGGTGCGCTCACACTTCCTGTGGAACAAGGTGGGCAGGGCCTGCTCAGGGGGCAGGATCACGGGCAGGATCTGTTTGGTGGACCGGACTCATGGGGCGGGGCCTGCTGAAGGGACTGGCTCACAGGCAGGGGCCTGGTTGGTGGACGGCGCCTGCAGGGTGGAGCCTGGTGGGGCCTGGTCAGCGGGTGAACTCACATGCTGGGGCCTGGTTGGTGGACAGGGCTTGGGGGATGGGGCCTGGTCAGTGGGCGGGGCTCTTAAGGCCCTACCCTGACCTCGTGGCTCCCTCTCCCACACCAAAGGGACACAGCCCTGCCTAGCATCTCCTTCCTGTGACAGTGTTCCTAAGCACCAGCATAAGGCACCGCACCTACTCATCTTCATGCCTTCCATCCTTTTGACCCCTTTTTCCTTCTTCCTCTCCTGCCAGCCTCCCGCCCATGTCCCACCACCTCCTGTCCACCTCACCCTTGCCTTGCCTGGTCCCCTCAGGAGATATCTTTAACTGGGCTTAGCTGTGTGGCTGGTGGCAGAAGCCAGTTCAGTCACCTCCAAGATTAGCTTAGGTTAAAGAACTGTCACTCGCTCTGTGGCCAGTCTACACGGGGGAGGGGGGGGGGATGTCGGGTCAGAAGCATGCCCATGCAAAGGCCCAGAGCCATGAAAGTGGGCAGTGTCAGACCCCAGTGGCTCCTGCGGATAATGTGGCCCTAGGAGAGAGCCAGTCACACCGTTGTCAGGGTCCCCACCCTCAGAAACAGGATGAGCTAACATAGCTCCCTACATGAAGGTGCTAAAGGTTGGGAGAATTTGTTACACAGCAGTAAGTGACTAATACACTATCTTCTTGTGTGCACAGATGCACAAGCAGGAAGTGGTCAAGGCAGACCCCTGTCACTTGGTCTGGGCAGCAAGGGTGCAGTGTGGGGTGGGGGTGCCAGGATCCCCCCTGGGGTTGGGGACACTCACATTTCAGACACCCGGACATAGTTGGGAGGGCACTCGAAACGTAGGCAGCGGAAGCTGCCCTTGAGGTTGTGGCAGGTCTCCGCCTCTGAGCAGTTGTGTGTGCCCAAAGCACACTCGTCCAGGTCTGGGAAGCAGAAGAAAGGAGATGAGGGGAACCCTGTGGCCAGCTAGAGCTCATCCTGGATTTGAGAACACAGGTCCCTCGCCACTCGGTACTATCTTGTACAGCTTGTGTCTAAATGTCCTCCAAAGCCTCATGCACTGATAGACAGGGCTTTTCAGAGGTGGCTGGATCTCGAGTATGTGCTGCTAAGATCAAGGGTGTGATGCCAGGACTAGGATATGCGACTGCTGCACCCACCCTGAGCCCTAGCCTAGATAGGACATGAGCTGTACAAAGAGAAGCTGCTAGTCACTTGCAGCTTGCTGCTTCAGTTGCCTGCTTTTGCTGTCTTCTGCGCACCATGAACTATTTCTCCTCTGTGATGCCCCTCCATCATGCCACTCTGCTTTGGAACAAACTGACCAAGTTCTGAAACCACTACAAACTGTGAGCCAAATAAACCTTTCATCGCTTCACTCATGGTCCTGGATATTTTGTCTCAGCAACAAAAGAAAAGTAACTGAGACGCACACAGGCACTGCACCAGCCAGTAGTTGCGCTGTCTACTCACATCACCTATGTCTTCACTTCTGATGGCCTCTCCTGGCTCCCAGCACGAAACCCAAATGCCTCCTGGGAACACAACGCTCCGGCCAACATTCCACGTGGGCTACAGCACTGCCGGACACCTTGGTCCTCTGCCCCAGTACCTGACCTGACCTACCCTGGGCCTGCACACTCACTGCCACTTCTGCTGGGCCACTTTCTACCCACGTTCCCCAACTGGCTCCATTTTTATGGAGCTGGGATGCAAAGTGCTCTACCTCTGTGCTGCAACTCCAGCACTTAAGTTTTTCCTTTTTACTTTGAAATAGTATCCCTAAGTTGCCAAATCTAGCCTTAAATTTGCAGTCCTCCTTACTCAGCCCCCCAAGTAGCTGGGATCACAGGTCGGGGCCCCACTCCTGGCTTCCACAATGGCTCTTTCTTATCTTTCAGGCCTCAGCTATGTGATTACCTCCTCCAGGATGCCTTCCTGCCTCCCTTACCTTGTCCTCCTCCCCCACTCCCACCATCCTGCCCTGTGTTATAATTATTCCTGATTACTTGCCCCCCTCTGAAACACACTGTGGCTTTGTACACGGTCAGCAATGCTCCCTGTAAGCCACACAGAACACAGATGTCTCACTTACTGGGGGCCCGCAGACCCAGACATTCTTGTGTCAAGTCCAGAAAGCGTGGGGGTGGAGTGCACACAGGCTCAAGGACACCCATGCGGTGCACAGCAGTGCAGATGTGCACATGCCCAGAAGGTGTCCAGGCAATGCTCAGAGAAGTTAGCGTGTTTATAAGGTGAGATTATGGGTTCCTCTGTCACCCCCTGTGGGGACCAGCTGCTCAGCTTACAGTAAGAGCTCAGGAAGCCCCAGGGCCTGCTCTGCTGCTCTTCCCAGTCACTACCTAGGCTGCAGTGTGCTTTCTGGTTGGCCTATCAGGGATTTCTCCTCTCTCAATCCTCAAGCTAGCCCTGTGCTCCAAGGGTCACTGGTCTTCTGACACTTGGGAGGGGAACAGTCTTGTCCCAGGTCACACAGTGGTCAGCAGAGCAGCCAGGCTAGAGCCAAGGTATGTTATGATGCCAAAAGGTGGCATCTGTTGAATGCCAGGCTGACTCCTAAAAGCAATCTCAGGATGAAGACCCCACCAACCATGCAGGGGTACCACCCGCCATCACCTGCCATCACCTGCCACCCTCAGGATGCCATGGACGTGCCCAAGGCCAAGTGGCTGCCTAAGGACAAGGCCTGGCCTCACCCCACTTCCTCTTGCCTAGCCCAGAGTGGGCTGTGGCCCCAGGTCCTCCTTCAGGGCTGCTCCCTCCCCAGGCCCCAGTCTGTTCCTCAGTAAAAAGTCACCTTCCCCATGCCTGGGGGGGGAGGGGAGTGCCCAGGCTGGATGAGGTCACTTCCTGCTGATTTGTCAGTGACTCAAGATGACAGGGTTCCCTCCAGCTCCTCAGCCTGTGTTCTGGGTCACCCACTCCCGTGACTGTGGCCTGGCTATGGGTGGGCAGACCTGCGGGAAGCCAGCTCCTTGTAAAGGGCTGTGAGCACCACAGGTGGCCATTGTGAGACTTTCCTGCCACTGGAGCCTGTTTATGTGGGTTCCCAGGCTCCTGTGACGAGGAGCTCTTAGTCCTGCAAACCCCCTGGAGAGCCCAGGCCAGGTGGGTGAGGGCAGGATGTGCTCTATACCAGGATATCACTGCAGGGAGCCAAAGAACACAGGGACAGAGGGACACCACAGAGCGCAGCTCCCACAGGAAAGGCTCTCTCAGGACCTGAGAAAATGCTCTGCGACTTTCGGCAAAATCTCCACTAATACACATTCACAGTGCTGTTCTAGGTATCTGCCAGGGCTTGGCTCTGGGGCCCCTGGCAGATCCAGACACACGCAGGCACGCAAGTCCCTTACAGAAAGTGGCAGTGTCCGAGCGAGCAGCCTCCACTCACCCTCCCTCCCATCCACCCGAACTCCTCCCTAGAGAATGTCTGTGCCTCACACCACACAAATGCACCGTTGGTAGCTGCTGCACTGGTGGTAGCTGTTCCACCGTGTGGCTTAGCACCTGGACGTCTAATCTTGTGGCTGCCCTGGCCCACGCCGAGTAAGGAGGAATAGTCTGGGGCCACATAGCAAATGTAGAAGAGTTAACGCTTATGAGTGACAAAGCTTCTGATATTTTACCCAACAACAAAACAACCTCAAGTGTGAACATTAAGTACACTTGCATGGCTGCTTAAATCACAAGAAACACCTGTCCTTGCAGGCACACACCTGTGAGTTGAGGCTCTGTCACTGTCATTGCTGTATTTCACCTGCCAAACCGCATGGGACATGCTCCATCTGCTCCCCTCGGGTTCCCACTGGACTGCATGTGGAGAGTGCAGGAGGCCGAGGCAGCACAGCACCACGCCCTTCACTAGGTGGCATTCATCTGTGCAGTCTGCCCATCTGGGCCACTCGATGGAATCATATAATCGTACAATAGCTGGGCATGGTAGCACGCACCTATAACGCAGCACTCTTGGAGGGTGTGTGTGTGTGTGTGTGTGTGTGTGTGTGTGGTGACATTTAGCAGCAGCTCCTCTCCATCCAGCACCTTGGCCCAGTGTCCTGAGCTGGCTGGGGCTCTAGGTGGGGTAAACCATGCTCTGCCCTCTTGGGGTACAGATTCTAGAGGACATAGGTGAGGCCAAGAAAGTGCCCTCCTGTCCTTGTGTCCTGGTCATGACTCCATAAGAGGGGGTGCTCATGAGGTCTCAGCACATGGCTACCCTGTGGCCAGCCTCCTGGCCACCTTCCCATAAGCTGACACCTCAAGGTTTGGTCTGGGTTTACATAGGACCAGTGCACATAAGGGACAGCTGCTTAGCTTCACAGGTCAGTGGCTAGCCCAGATCCCTGGAGTGACTCAGGATGCAGACTGTCCAGGGGCTGACATTGGGGCACCCACGGCCAGCTAGGAGCAGGGTTACTGAGCCCTAAGAAATCTCCTATCCCTCCATGAACAGCACCAAGACACAGGGAAACCCTGGGTTCTCAACCCCAAGTGCTTTGTGTGGGACAGCAGGGGATGGGCTGGGGACAGTTTCCAGCCTGCAGTTCTCCTGGAAATGGTCACACTGCATTCTGCTGTGGCACAGAAGGCTGCTGCTGTGACAAGGCATCACATTCTAAGGATGCAAGTGCTGTGTTCTGACCTGCTGAGCCTTCCCTGAGCTCACAGAACACACAGCAGAGGCTTCACGGCCAGGGAGCCCAGGGGTTTTCTGCGAGGCGGAAGCTGTGAGCAGCTGTACATGCGAGCACATGTCAGGCTTAGGACTTAGGACAAGTTTATCCCTGCCTTGTCCCACATCTGCCTCCAGTAGCCCTACTGCACTAGAACCAAGTATATATTTTGAGGACACTTACACAACCACGGCCCAGTGGCAGGCGCCATTCCACATGCTCCCGTGTCCCATTGTGCAAGCTATTTGACAACCCCCAACTTGATCCCAGGATGCTTGGTTAAGGACAGCCTGCAGCACTAGGTCTCACTCCAGATCCTTCTGGTGCTGCCTGTCCCCTGCTCCAGCCCAGGGTCCTCCAGCCTCTCAGTGCCACTGTCTAGGGAGACACAGCCCCAAAGCCAAGGGAGCGGCAAGTGCCTCAAGCACCAGAAGGCCCAGCGGTCAGCCCTCCAAGGTGAAGCTGGTTCCTATCCTGCATCCTGCCCCTCCACCTGGCCCATGCCTGGCAAGGTCCACCTGAGCTTGGTGGCCCATGGCTAGGGATGTAGACAAGACTGTCTTCAAAGTCACAGGACCAGTGCCATCCAGTTCCCTCTGTTGGAAATCAGACAGGTGACTGCCCTGCCCTAACTCATGTGTCACCAGGGGTAGGGGGCCCTCCCTCATGCAGTCTTCCCTGGGACCCTCTGCACTCCTCCCAGGGAGGCCCACTGCCAGCCCCCACCTCTGAATAGCACTGCAGAGACTCAGGGACAGTGACTGAGGCCCCGCATCCACCCTGGACAGTCCCCTGCCTTGTTATCACCCCTCAAGGCATCTTGCCTTACTCCCAGGAAGGTAGTCCACCTGGAAGTCTACACAGGGCTGAGCAGCCACTTCCTGTCCCCAGACACTGCAAGCACAGAGCATTCTGTGTTCATGAACCAGCGCAGTGTGGCAAGTGCCCAGCAAGCTGTGTGAGGTCCCCATGCCCACCCAGTACCCACCACTGCTTACCCTTGCAGGACCTGCCATTGGCCATCATGGTATAGCCCTGCTCCGGGCATGCACACTGGTAGCTTCCGGGTACATTGAGGCATCGGAAGGCACAGAGCATGCCAGCGGCCTGCGCACATTCATCAATGTCTGCAGAGAGAAGGTCACTACCTCTGTGGGCCTCATGCATCCACATGACCTACCACAGACAGCCTGTCCCCGCCACAGCCACAGAGCCAGAGGCCCACTTTACAAATGAGGGTATGAGGCCTTTAGAAATAGAAGCAAGTCCCCTCAGGCCACATGGCAGATCAGGGCTCCCATTCCAGTGCTCTCGCCTTTGCCCATTTCCTCCAGCAGAGGCCAATCAGGTGCCAGTCATGGCCTCTACATTCTGACACCAATGATCAGCCTGCCCATGGCAGAGGAGAAGAGGGGCCTACCTATGCAGGTGTGCCCGTCTTCTGACAGCTGGTAGCCCTGGCGGCAGTAGCACTGGTAGGAGCCGTAGATGTTGGCACACTCCTGGCTGCAGCGCTGGTTCTCACATTCGTTCACATCTGCAGAGACACCAGGCAGTGGTCACGGGGACTGAGGGATCCTCCCAGTCCAGGCATGAGGCTCAGGCCCCCAGCTTACACAGAACCTTGTCTCAGGAGAACTTAGGTTTCAGCCAACCTTGAGGGCTGATGCCCCCAGAAAAAGGCAGGGATCGAGCAAGGGCGGGGGCAGAGCTGGCCCCAGGTGGTGTTATGGCCTAGAGCTACATACACTGCCAAATGTGCTGTTTAGAGGCCGGGCCAGGGGAGGGGGGCCACTGAGAAGAACCCTGGAAGGGAGCATTCTGGCCCCTGGTCCCCTCTCTGCTTCCTGTGGTGGGCTGAGCAGCTGCCTCCACCAGGCCATGTCTGCCTTGGAACCAACAAACCATGTACTGTACCCACAGAAACTGAGCCAAATAAACCACTCTGCCTTTAAATTGCTGGTATCTGGTATTTTGTCCCAGCAACAGGAAAGTGACCGATACAGCTGGGCTCCAACTGGGTTCCTTGAAGTTTGAATCCCTCTGTAATGTATAAATACCACTCAGTTTTACACAAATACTAAGATTCCTAGCTTCTAGAAAGCCAAGAACATGAGGTGGCTCTGAGACTGAACCCTTGGTGGCTCCCACTTTGGGGCCCTGTTCTCTTAATTCCTTATCTACCTCTGCATTCTGGGCTTTCAGTTCCCCCACCTGCAACTGTAGTCACGTGCAGTGCCTGTTTATCAAGGTCTGCAAACAGAGAGGCCTAGAGAGGCCAGAGGCCAGGATGTAGCTAGACATAGGAAGGGAAGAGCCAGAGACCAGGGATGTCCGAGGCTGGGATGAATGGGGCCAGGCACCAGGGTGGGTGAGCCAGATGCCACAATGGGAGGGCCAGAGGCAAGGGCAGGGCCAGAGATGAGGTGGGCGGAGCCAGAGAATAGGGAGGGCTAAAAGCCGGGTGGGCGGGGCCAGATGTCAGGGAGAGCTCATGGCTGGTGGGGGGACGCCTCAGTACCTTCGCAGTGCTTGCCATCCTCAGCCAGCCGGAAGCCGGTGGCACAGGAGCAGCGGTAGGAGCCCAGCGTGTTCTCGCACGTGTGCTGGCACAGGCGGCCTGGCGAGGTCCAGCATTCATTCACGTCTGTGGAGGGGTTGGGGTGACCATGGGCTCCAGGTAGGCAGAGTGCGGAGAGCAGAGCTGACCGACAGCCAGTGCCCTATGCCAACCAGGTCCTCCCCTCCCCACCCCAGCTGAGGAAGGCATGGGCATGAGGACAGAGGAGCCAGGCACTGCAGGAACCAGGCAAATGGGCACAGACACAGCAGCCCAGAGAAGCAGAGAAGCCCTAGCCTGTTGCCCAGCTGCAGAGAGGAGACTGAGGGAAGACGGGAGGAGGGCAGGGCTCTAGGCCAGATGTACCAGCAAGGGGTATGGGGTGCCTGGGGACAGGGCTGCCCACCTACCGATGCAGGAGCGGCCAAAGGCGTCCCGCTGGAAACCGGCCTTGCAGTCACAGCGGTAGGAGCCAGGAAGGTTGTGGCAGATTTGCCCCTCACCGCCGCAGCGGTGCACGCCTGTAGCGCACTCGTTCACATCTGCAGAGGAAGTGCCACCCTGAGCATTCACTAGCCTTGTGCCCTTGGCCTTTCTGGGCAGGGTTAGGTGCCCGCCTTACCTACGCACTGCTCGCCATCCGCGCTGGCGTGGTACCCATGCCTGCACACCAACGGGTTCCTCTGGCACCTGTAGGAGCCCACTGTGTTGACGCAGCTGAAGCCAGGACGGCAGGGCTCGGGTAGTGACGTGCACTCATTGATGTCTGCAGAGGGGGCACAGGTGACCAGGCCACCCTGGGCAGCACTACCCCCAACCTGTGTCCCATGACCTCAAAGGTGTGCCTCCAGCCCCCAACATAAGCTGTGCTGGCTAAACTCCTCACATCTGATGGGCCCGCTGGAGGCAGAGGGAAAATGAAGGCTGAGTCTGGGTAACTACAGCTGCTCTCCCCTAAAGCTGCCCATCTTACACAGTGAGTGGGGCCCTGCCAGCCACCCCTCCCCCTCCCCCCTTGCCCTGACACCCCACCCCACCCCAGGGCCTTTGCATTTGCTGCCAGCTTCCCTGGTACACACTTCCTCAACTCTGCCCCAATGTCACCCTGTCTGGGAGACCCAGGGAGCAATCTGAGTAGAACTCTCCTTTATACCTTTAGCCCCTACTTGTTTTACTATGTATCAAAATGAATTACTGGGACTTTTATACACTTGGTTGGTTATTGGTGCTCCTCTCAATGTCCTTGTTGGGCTGCTGTAGCTCCTTCACACTGAATCCTGGCACAAAAAAGTCCTCTGTGATTAGATCACTGAGGAACAACAAATTTGATAGGCCCCTCCCCACCTTTCCCTGAAGGTCCTAGGCGTCCCCCTGCACTGTATGACACACAGGTGAGGTCAGAGGGAAAGGGGACACTGGGGACAGTGTCTTGGAGAGGGCTCCCGAAATTGGCCAATGGAACCACTGAACCCTTGAGAAGGCCTCCACAGCAAGTCAAGAGCCCCTTTGACCCCACCTCCTGCCTGTGACTGTAAGGAAGGGCAGATAAGGGCTCTGTGCCCAAGTCGCCCTTGGTCCTGTCCACTCCTGCTCTCCCTACTGTCCCTCTGCACTGTCCACCCCTGTGGCAGAGGTGGCTACGACCTCCCCAGGGAGGCCTCCTGGCTGATGAAGGACAAGAAGTGTGGTATCGCAGGGCCTTTGGGGCCAGGAGGCCAGCATCTGTCTAAGTGTAGGCCTCGAGCCATCAGTGCAGCATGGACTCATTGCAGTACTCAATAGCAATCTTTAAAAATAGGATTTCAGTGAGTGTGTGAGTTATTATTTTTTTTTTGAACTTTGTGTGCTAGCTGACCGTGACTATGTGTGCTTGTACCAAGTCACGACCAGACATAATCTTGCTGGCCAGGTTAAAAATGTTTGCTATGCATTCTTCCAGTCCAGTAAACTGAGATGGTAAACTGAGGCCATGAGCAAAATAACTGAGCCAAGGTCCAACTCTTCAGGCTAAGAAAATACCTACTGTTCTGCAGGTCTGCCTGGGCTTGGGGTTCCCAGCACCCACACAGCCGACTCACCCACGCAGTTGCCCTCAGGGTCCTGCAGGAAGCCCTCCATGCAGCGCTGCCGGGCCTGGCAGTAGAAGGAACCCTTGGTGTTCTGGCACGAGAAGCCAGGCTGGCAGGTATGTGAGCCCATCGCACACTCGTCCACATCTGCAAACAGAGGTTGGGGGTCGGGTAGGTGGACCCCAGTCCTCATATCCCTGCCCTCAGGAAACTGTGACTTTGATAGTCCCAGAGGTCGTCTGCATTCCCGGAAGCTTGGAGGACTAGGTCCTGGCATGGCCAGGGTCCCAAAAGTTACCATGAAAGACCAGATGGACTGAGCCTTCCTGTGGTCTGAGCACTGCCAGATGCACCAACTTAGTTCACCCTCACAATCGCCCTAGGATGTAGATGCCACACGAGCCCCAGGTTACACAGGGGAAACTGAGGCACTGGGCTGGGTGCAGAGCTCAGGCAGTCAGGCCCAGCACATGCACGTGTAACAGCTCACTGCCCTACCTCTGTGAGGACAGAGAGAGGCAGGAATGAGTGTTTATGTCCCTGAGGGAAGGGTAAATGGTGACACTTATGGGAAGGTCGCCCAGGCAGTACCTAGGCTCCAACCCCGGAGAACTCTGCTTCCACTCCTGGCTCACGGTCTGCTGCTCCCTAGGCTGGAACTTCAGTCTCAGTAGCCACCCATGACTTCAGGTCCCTCCGCCGGGGGCCTCCTTCCACCCCCACCTGAAACAGCTCCCAGTCCTGGGCTATTCTGACACTCCCCACTTGCTACTGTGTTCCCCATGTCTCCTACCTTGAGGTCAGTGGAAGGGCACAGCACCCCAGCCTGTACCCCTAGTCCAAAACCCTTTCAGGCACACAGGGGCAGCTCAGGCAGTATTTGTTCAGTAGAATAAAAATTCTCCCTTAGAAGGCTAGAATTTCCCAGTGAAAGACGCAAGTGATTTTCCTGGGGGTCTCAAACCCGGGTCAGCACACAGCAGGAATGTGGGAGGTAGGACCCTGGCCTCCCCGCACTCAGCTCAACTCCTCCACTTCTACCCCAACACCATCTCTGGGGTCCTCCCATGAGCAACAAACTGAAATCCTGGGAGCTTGCAAAAAAGAAGGGTGGGGTGGTGCACATGTGGGTGGGATGGGGCGGGGCTAGGCTTGGGGTTGGGTGGGGCATGGGGCAGGGCCAGGAAGGGCCACAGGGTACCTAGGGGGCAGGGCAGGGGCAGGGCTCCAGCCAGTGCGTCTCACCTAGGCACTCCCCATCCTTGAGAACAAAGCCTGGCTCGCAGGTGAGGGCCTTGTAGCAGCGGAAGGAGCCCAGCGTGTTCACGCAGTGTTCGCCCCGGCTGCAGGTGTGCAGGTCTGTCACGCACTCATTGAGGTCTGCAAGGAGAGCGGGGCTGGCCGTCAGGGTCTGCAGGGTGCTCCCAAGATGGACATCCGGGAGCAACCAGAGGGCCTCAGGCCATCAGGAGGGAGGGAGCGCGGGCCCTGCCCTCGAGGTACTCACCGTTGGGAGCCAAGTGCACAGCTGATGTGCCCCATCCATGCACCCCTTCATTCAACAAAGATTTAGGAAGCACCCGCGAAATGCCAAGCACCCTTCTTGGCAAGAGGGATGCACACACTGAGAACAAGACGCACACACACGCCCGAGCTCGGGCCAGATATGCAGATACACAAGCACAGGATTGGGAGGCCGTCAGGAGTACTGTGCTGACCAGCGCAGGGGAGGACGCAGGAGAGCCGGTTCAGCAGGGGTGTGGAGTTCACCTGTCAGGAGCATTCTCGGGAACAGCTCTGTGGGGGCCTCCGGCAGGTAGCTGGGCATGGTGGTACATGCCCATAATCGCAGCACTGAGGGAGGCTGAGGCAGGAGGATCACAAGTTTAGAGTCCTGTCTGGACAACTTATTGAGCTCATGTTTCAGAATAAAAAATAAAAGGGCTGGAGATGTAGCTCAGGGGCTGAGAACTCCTAGACAAAGACAATAATCCAGACGGATGGTAAGGTGTGGGAAGCTACCTGGTTCTAGAGATACACAGAAGGCAGAGGACACTGAGACCCACTGAGGACGGAATGAAGGCATGCTATTCTGTTGGGCTGAAGTCACAGGCAGCAGCCGGAGTGAACATCAGGGCACCCAGCCTGCTCCACAACCTCCGCTAGTTCACATCCTGTGCTGGGTGAGTGGCTCCCTCCCACATCCTGCAGCCCCGCCCACCTGGAGCACTTTCCCAGGGGGGCCAACACAGTCCTCAAAGCACACAGCACAAAAAAGGCAAATGGTAAAAGTACAGGGCAGTCCCTGGCAGAGGTAACACCACAACTATTCCTCTCTGGCTTACATACCTCTAGCTATGGGGAGCTCACTACCTCTGGAGAGTCCCCAGTGTGACATATCTGTAGAGCAATCACCACCACAAAACACTGGCAAAGTAACTTACATGGAGCAGAAAGGGAGAGCGAAAGGTTAAAAGAACCGATTTAGGTTCTTTTACCATTTTAAACAAATCTTGGAGTGCACTGAGCTACATCCCTATCCCTTTTGTTTTTTTAGATTTAGTTAAGTTTTGGAGTTGCCCAGGCAGAGTTCAAACTTGCAGCCCTCCTGCCTCAGCTTCCCAGAGTGCTGAGATGACAAGCATGCATCTGTACCCATCACTGTACCCAGCTTGTTCAACAGTTATAAGTAGAAAGTGATAGAGGCAGGACTTGAACTCCGGTCATCCAGTCTCAAAGCCACTTCCCTGTCACCTGCCAGGTATTGCCTGGGAGCCCCAGAGATGTCTGCAGCTGTGCACAGGAGGGCAGAGGGAGAGAGGTACGAACACAGTCACTTGAGCACGTGAGGGTGTGTGTGGGTTTGTGCAAGATGAGCAAGGATGGAAACACAAGAGCACAAGTGCAGATGCTGTGCTGACCATAACGTCCACAGCATCCATTCCAACTGTCAGGGACCCCCTTCGCCTCTCAGGTTCGTCTCCAGACCACCAGGGAGCCTGCCTATGGGGCACAGTAGGAAGGGTGCAGAAGCACCCAGCAGGGCCACCTTCCCAGCCAGACCACAGTCCCACTCCAGATGGCAAGAGCTGCCACCCACAGGCAGCCAGGTCAGAAGGCGTGTGCTGTGTCCAAGGCTGGGTGCCTGGGGAAAGCATGTCTGCCAGGCCCAGCCAGCACCTTGGGCCCCTGCCTATGCACAAGGCTGGACACAGCACTGAGCACAGAGACAATGGGACCTGGTCCCTGCCTTTGTGCTTCCTGACCACCTCAGAGCCAGGTGCAAAGTCCACCTCTCCAGAACGGACATGCAGGTGCCACGAGTGGAAAGATGCCTCCCTGTGCCTGTGCCCTGCACACTGAGACCTTGTGACTATCTGAGAATGGTGGGGGACAAGCACTCACATCCCCTCTGTGATAGCATCAAGTGGCCCAGAACCAGGAGAGCACCAGGGCCTCCTCACTGCCCTCAGAGAAGCCCTGGACACCCAACCCACAGGGAACAGGGATAGGAGGGGAAAGTTGGGACTCAGTGCTGACCAGGGCCAGGCACAAGTGGTGCAGGGTCAGAGCTCTGCCCTGTGTCCATCCTCTGGTCCCTGTGGAGGCTCAGAGAGGAGCTTTGGGTCACTCAGCAAACAATATCAAGCTGGGGGACAAAGCCAGGAGTGTCAGCTGTGACCCTGTCCATCTACCCCTAGACAAGTTCTCCCTGCACCTAAGGACCCTGTGAGCAGCTGGGGACCATGCTGTGACAGGCTGTGTGCTGTTGTGTACCCTCAGCCACCAAGAGCCACCTCTTTGCAGAGGGGACACTCTGGCTGGGAGAGAACAAGTCACCACTCTGAGGTCACAGAGCCACCTGTCTGCAGATCCCATGCACCACATCCCACCACCCTGCCAGTGACCAGCCGGGGACATGTCCCCTGAGCACTTTCGGACACACAGGTACGTCTCTGGGAAAAGCAGCCTCCCAGAGGACAAGCAGGAAATGACACCAGGACACAGGGGGTGACACAGAGCATGGGGCCAGCTGTGTGAGGGCTCATATGCAAAGGACGGACCTTTAGCATGTGGCCTTCATGGCAGGCTGGGCGTGTCGCAGAGCGCAGAGCGTGACGCGGGTGGGCACAGGTGGGGCCCTCGCTTACCCACGCACTTCCTGTGCGCGTTGAGGATATAGCCCTCAGCGCAGAGCACTGTGTGGTTGACACAGGAGAAGGATCCCAAGGTGTTCACACAGAACTGGCGCCGGCTACAATCGTGAGTGCCCAACAGGCACTCGTCTTGGTCTAGTGGCAGCCACGGAAGGAAAAACAGAAGGGCTGTTAGAGAAGTGAGGCCTATCCTGGGGCAGTGCATGACAGAGGGCCACCCGAGACCCAAAAAGGGGCAGGAAGTGCCCATGTCACGCCAGAGTTCGAAGAACCCAAAGATGTCAAAGCTGAGCCCCACTACGAACAGAAAGAGATGAGGCTCAGAAAGGGTAGGCAGGAGGCCTAGGGTCACACAGCACTGCAGAACCAGGTGCCACCTCCCTCCTATGCTGTGTACCAACCCCCTGGCCACAGGTAGCAAGGAACCCATAGCACAGGGCTGCACACCCACGGCTTCAGGGGCCAGGAGAGGGCATGAGTATACAGTGCAGGTGTTCTGTTGTGCTGCAGGGCTGAGGCCCATTAGGAAAAGGATAGGCAAGAGCAACCCAAAGTTGGAAACGCTGTAAAAATGCCTAAGCTGGCTGTGGCTGAGAAGTCCCTGGATTACTTCAGACACCGTAGAGAAGAGCCAGACACCGCTGCAGAGCAGGCTATCCGCTCTCAGATGGTCCACTGCAGCCTCTGCCTCCACCCACAGCTCCTCCTGCCAGGGCCCTGGAGATAGGCTGGAGAGATGCCATGCCAGCCAGGTCACAAGGCCAGTGACCCCAGAGTGATGCCCTTTTCTGTCCTCAGGACGCTGGCAGGAGACAGAGCTCAGGGAACAGAACACCGACTCTGCCATGGTCCCTGTGCTGTGCACCAGGGCAAGTCTGCTGCCCTGGCTGGGATCACAGCATGTTTTTGACCCACAGTGGAACCCACCAGGGCCAGGTCTCTTCACCCAGACCATCTGCACACTCAGGCCCCTCCTGTCTGTCACTAGGTGGTAGAGGCTGGAGACTGTGCAAGCTGTCCCAGAGATGTCACTCCACCCTTGCCACCACTGGGCAGCGGAGAGGGCTTGGCTTACAGAGGACTGTGGGGATACCATGCCACCTCAGTGAGGCCACCCAGGAAAAAGGACATGAGTTTCTTTGTGAATGGCAGTGGCAGCTCACTGTCGCCAAGATCCGGTCCACCTCCATCATCCTGGTAACAAAGACTGGGCAGGGACCCCTCGCCAGCCTCCCACGGCAGACTATCACAGGATGGAAGCCATTCCTGGGTGTCACCCTGAACAAGTGGGTGTCACTTCTATCCTTCCCTTTCTCTACCTGGGACAGGAACACAGATGGAGAGGATGATTACGAACCTACTCCCACCCTGGACAGGCACAACACAAGGATATGGCAAGGGAAGTGTGGCCCAGGACCTTATTAGAAACACATGCCCCAATCCCACTGGACCCTGAGCAGGGATCTGTTCCCACCAGGTCTCTAGGGGACAAAGTAAAGGTCAGTGATGAGGTACACAGTTGAGTCTGAGCAGCACCATTTCCACAAGAGCAGAACAAGGAGCTGGGAGGAGCCCAGGGCCAGGACATGGGCAGCATGAAGCCACCCTGGAGGGCCAGGAGCTCTGCCATGCAGACAAACCTATCACTCACAGATCCCACCACAGGTAGCAGGGCAGCCCTTGGCACTCACCTTCACAGGACACGCCATCCGCCATGATGGCATAGCCGGGGAAGCAGGAGCACCTGGCTGAGCCCCCAATGACACTGCACACCTGCCTGCAGGGTCCGTTGTCTGAAGGAGATGGCACAGGGGTCAGAGAGTGCAGCCACGTGGGTCCCCATCACCCTGGCTCTAACCCATGAGGCAGAAGCAGAAGAATAAAGAGGCAGAGAAACTGGGATGCAATAACCCCTTTCCTGGGTCAGCAGCTACATGGACTCCTGGGTCCACACATCCCCCACCATTCAGGTCCAACCCATTGCTCTAGTGACACAAAAGAAGGAAGAGACAGCAGAGAGGCATAGGGGAAGAAGGGGAGGGAGGGATAGAAGAGTAAATGGATGGACAAATGGATGGATGGATGGATGGATGGATGGATGGATGGATGGATGGACAGAGGATGGATGGAAGGAAGGATGGATGGATGGATGGATGGATGGATGGAT
>NW_004524926.1:260841-287181 GCF_000260255.1 Octodon degus
GGATGGATGGATGGATGGACAGAGGATGGATGGAAGGAAGGATGGATGGATGGATGGATGGATGGATGGATGGATGGATGGACAGAGGATGGATGAAAGGAAGGATGGATGGATGGATGGATGGATGGATGGATGGATGGATGGATAGATGGATGGATGGATGGATGGACAGAAGGATGGATGGATAGATGCTGGAGCTCAGGGTTAAAACACTTGCCAAGAAGGTAGGATGAGGCCCTGGTTCCAGCCCAGCATGTCAAAAAAGAAGGAACAAAGATGAAATTAAAGGAGAACAATGAGGAAAGCATAACAACCTGGCCTTCATGTCAGCTCACTACACAAGGATGCGCTATCTCAATTGTATAGGAATGGAGGTACAAGTAGCCAGTTGGTTTTCTTGGGGTCACACACCCAGGCCCAGGATCCCCTCATCTCTTCTCCGCAGCTACATTCTCTGCTCCTCACCCAGTGCACACAGGCAACCACTGGCCCCCAAGCAAAAGCATCCCATGGCCAGGACCATTTGCTAGCACCCAGTAGACCAGGCACACACAGTGGCCCTGGAGCAACATCTGGGGACACTGTCCCCATGGCTCACCTTTGCAGGTGTTGGGCTGTGGCAAGGGCAGCGGGATGGTGTTGGGGACCACCTGGGCTAGCTCAGGTCCTGATGCAGACTCCCGTGTGGGCTCTGGCTGTGGCACAGTCCTGTCTGTTGGAGCAAAGCACAGAGCAGAGGGTGGAGTGTGCACCTGCCAAGCCTGGTGTACTCTTGGGCACCAGCCCGTCTCATACTCAGGCACTGCACTGGGCACTGAAGGCCCTCCCACATCAGAGAAGAAACTGAGGCCCAGGGACAGACACTTCCTGGGTAAGAAACATCTCACAGTCTCTTGGGGAGATAAATACGGGGTAGGCAGGAAGGAGAGAGGAGGAAGAATGTTCAGGCTGAAAATGAATCACCCCTTCTATGCCAGGGCTGAACACCACAGCACCTCACAGC
Organism: Octodon degus; assembly: GCF_000260255.1. Lineage (NCBI taxonomy): Eukaryota > Metazoa > Chordata > Mammalia > Rodentia > Octodontidae > Octodon > Octodon degus. The sequence continues at coordinate 261,845 of NW_004524926.1, forward strand.
CACAGTGGGTCTAGGCAGAGCCTCTCCCTGTGGACCTCTCTGACGGGCCTCAGTTGTCTCCATGGCTGCCTTGCACCAGTCCCAATGTAAGCAGCAGTGAAGCGCCATGCCCTTCCCACTCCTCACCTGGGCGGCAGGTGTGGCCGTCGTCCTGCAGCGAGAAGCCTGGGAAGCAGGCACAGCGGTAGGATCCCACAGTGTTGATGCACAGGTGCTGGCACAGCTCGCCCGGCAGCAGCAGGCACTCGTCCTGATCATCACCTGGCAGGCTGTTGGGCAGCTCGGCCTCCGTGCCCAATGACAGGGCCTCCCGGCTTCCCATCTCTGGCTCTGAAACTGGGGTGGGAGTTAGAGCTCAGGAGAGAGCCAGGCTGGATGGGCACACAAGCCCCATACCAGTGCAGGTCCAACAGACAGTAAGGACAGAGGAAAGAGAGATGAATGCAGTACTGCAGAGAGGGAGGGAGGGATAGATGGATGGATGGACAGGTCAGTGGGCGGACAGACGAGTGAATGATTGCAAGCATACAGGTATGTGTGAGTGAGTGAACAGATGGATGAATGGGTAATGGATGTACAGATTGATCGACGGATGGATGGATGGATAGATGGATGGATGGATGGGCAAATGAATGAACAATCTTGCAATAATAATGAACCCATGAGAGCTGGGTCCAAGTCTTCATTACCTGAGTTCCCAGTAACAAGACCTGGCTGGGTCCCCAAGGAAGCTCTTACTAAAATGCTAAAATAGATTCTGACTGATTCCTCAGCCTCAGTGACATAAGGGAGATGTCCCCTAGCCATAGAAGAGTCCCCCTCCAACCAAATCTGGATCCCACTGGGTGGGGATCAGAACCCTGCCCCAGGCTTTTCTTGGGCACACTGCTCTGGGCAGCACCAGGTCTCTGGGATCAACCCACCTCCCAGTGCTGTGAAGAGCACAGGGCAGAGAGGGGAGAGGGCTGGCTGAGCAGCTTTGGGAGGCTCTGCAACATCACAGGGAGAGGCAGGGCTGGGGCTGAGGGCAAGACCTGCAGCCCTGCCAAGTTCTGTGCCACCTGAGACCTCAGCCCTTCCAGCAGCCACCAGCAGCAGAACCCCAGAGGGAACAGCTGCGCACAATCATGGGAGAGGAACATAGTTCAGATGACAGTGTTTACATTAAGTTCCAGCTTGAGAGGCCCACCAAGGGCTGAGGCAGATCTGGACCCAGGGCCACTAGTACACCTGGGCCAGGCCAGACCCCCCATTTCAGGTTCAGTTCACATTCAGCAGCCAGTCTGGCCCTACTGCCTTCCACCTCCCAAGAAGAAGGAGCGTGTTGTCACTAGCCCTGCTGCCATCTGCCATGCAAACTACCTGCTCTCTGCCTACCTACCTGCCTTCTGATCCCTGAGGCCGGATTTCTTACCAACACCACCTGAAAAACCTAAAAACAGATTCTGCTGGGTTGTAAACTGGGTCTTCACATAAGCACTCACGCAGTTCCCTGAAAGGAAGGGTGGATATAGATAGGTGAGTGGAAGGCTGTGTGGGGAAATGGGTGAGTGGGTGAGTGGGCAGATGATGGGTGGATGAGAGGATGAGTAAAGGACTAAAGGATGAATGGATAGACATGGAAGCGAATGGATAAAATAAATGGAAGGATGAGTAGATGAATGAGTGGTTAGATGGGTGGGCCAGTGCGTGACTGGGTAGGTGGGCATAGGGGAATGGATGGATCAACGGAATGAAAGGATGAGTGGACAGATGGATGGGTGAGCAGGTGGATGAGTGAATGGATGGGTCATGGATGGGTAAGTGGATGGGTGGATAAGTAAACTGGTGCACAGAAGGGTGAATGGATGGGTAGGTGAGTGAGTTGGGTAAGTGAATGGATGGGGGAGTGGGTAGATGGCTGGGTGGGTGAGTGGATGAAGGGGTGAATGGTTGGGTGGGTGAGTGGATGAAGGGATGAAGGGATGAACAGATGGGTGGGTGAATGGGGTGGACAGGTGAATGGGTAAGTAGGTAGATGGATTGATACATAGATGAATGGATGGATGGGTGAATGGGTGGTTGGATGGGTGGATGGATGGGCTGGGTGAGTGAATGAATGGATGGATGAATCGATGATTGAGTAGGTGGATGGGTGTGGAGGACCACTTGAGCAGCTCTCCTTGAAAGAAGAGTGAATGTCTCCATTTTGACGGAGCCTGACCCTATTTCCTCGTATTGTTCTGTACAGAGCTGGCTAGGACTTCTGTTTATCCTTCAATTGGCCTTAAGCAATGTGTATTGGTCTAGCTGAGGTGCTGGTGATAAGTCTTTGAAGGTGGCGCGTGTGTTTCCCTGGTAACCTATACCTGCTGCTCTTTAATGTGAGCTGGGTCAAGACAGGACAGAAGAGCTAATTCTCCGTGCCACCAGCTGGGATCGAGCCTCAAGAAAGAGGCTATGAATTCCTGGGGCTTGAAAGGCTGTATGCACCAGACCCTCCAAAAGTATCTCAATAGCATAAAGCAGATTACTCTCTCTGCATCTCCTCTCTGCATATGACAGAGGTAAATGTAGGCCACCCACCTAGCTCAGTTCACAGTAGTCACCTACTGCCCACAATTCTCAGTCAATCCTCCTCAAGCCACTCCTCCACTGAATAAAACCGGGTGAGGACCTGGGTTGCTCTCTTTACTCCGGAAAGCCATCTTCATGGTTGGACTTAGATCCCCTCAACTCCCCGATGATTGAAAATATAATTTAGGGTCTTTATTTTTGCCATGGGTTGCATTAAAAGTGGTAGATTGGAATCAACTTAATGGGATTCCAATAATGTAACTTTGGAATTACAAACATTGGCTTCTTGGACCAAGACGAGGACCTGGAAGTGTCTCCTACAGATGGGTGGGTAGATGGGTGGGTGTATGGGAGGAAAAGTAATGATCCATAAATGGAAAAAGAGATGGGAGAGTAGCAAATGGACAGTGGAGGGATAAGGACGGTAGTTGGTGGTCAGTAGGTGCAATGGGTGATACACAGAGAGCTGTATCTCCAAATTGAGTCCAAGGTCACAAGACTGTCTGGAGCAGAATTCAAACCTAAAGCTATAGACAACAACAGGCCCAGGGTGACCAACATAAAGCAGCAATCTAGCCTGGACTTGATGCCCCCTAAAATTCACAGTCCCTCCTCCTCCCCAAACCATCCCAAGCTCCAGCCCAGGAAGGACAACACCCACCTCTGCGTGGCGCAGCCTCAGGCTCGGGAGGCCGGCGGACCTCAGGCACGATGAGGGGGTCCTCGCCCTCACAGCAGGAAAGCATGACATGGTTGCAAGGGTAGCCCAGGTTGGGGTTGGACTCACATGCCTGGCCCTCAGCCCTCACATGGAGCCCCAGGCCACAACAGTCACAACATTGCTGGAGGGAGATTCAGAGGAGCTAAATTCAGAGGTGAGTTTTCAGCAGTACATTTTGTTTTGTTTAGCACTGGGGATTGAACTCAGCTTTCAACTGAGCTAGATCGTTAGCCCTTTTCATTTTTACTTTGAGAAAGGGTCTTGCTAACTTGCTAAATTTCCCAGGCTGGGTTCAAATTTGCAATCCTCCTACCTCTGCCTCTCGGAATGCTAGGACTACAGGCAAGGAACACCGTGCCTGGCTCTCATGAGAGCCTTTAACTAGGACTCATTCTCCTTGAAAGTATACCTATTTTGTTCTCCCCCTTCACCTTCTTGAGGCACATACTTCTTGAAGCAGGTAGTGACAGCTGGAGTTTTTACAGCCATCAGGGCCACAAAGTATCCCCAAAGATCAAAGCTCCACACCAAGGAAGATTAAAACTAAAACTAGAAACCTGGGTCCCTGATCTACCTCATCTCAGACTGCATACTTCCAAGAAGAAATGAGGTTTCATTTATTTCAACTATAGTGGTAGATTCACCGTCATCAGAGCCCCAGTTGCTCCCTTCTCCTTGTGTCCTCTGCTTTGTAATATGGCCCTTCAGCTCCCACACTGACAGTAGCTGTGCCTGAGGACTTGCTTTGGCCAAGTGTGAGACATAAGCAGCAGTGTGCTGGCTTGCACACAGCTACAGCTGGATCTGGGTGTCCTAAGGGCAGAGTTGGGAAGCTTTTCTCCTCACCTTGGGCTACTGGAAGGCAACAGAACCTTTGAAAAATGGGGTCTGGCAGGAGGTCATAGGTCACTTATGCTATATGTTCTATCAGTGCCAGAAAGCTGACCGACATACATACTTTCATTCCCTCTCTTAGAATCCAACAAGATTGCTAGCTGACCGGGCCCCAGACAGCCTGCACGGCTAGATAGACAGCTCATGGCCCATGGCACCACATACACTAGACCACAGAGACCAGCTGGGCAAGGTCCCAGTCGGCAGAGCAGACTGGTGCACTGGGCCTGGCATAAGCTGGGGGACTATGGGCACTTCGTTATGCAGTGGTAGCTCGCTGAGGCCCCTGGCTTATTCTCCCAGGGTGGAATCTCCCACCAGTTGAAGCCCCACGTGGGACACAGCACCTCCTCCCTGGCATTGCCCCTGATCCTCCCTGCACCCAAAAAGTCAAAGATTTCTAGCCCCATTTTCTAGAGGGAAGAGCTAATGCTAAGATCTGGGAATCAGTCTAGGGATAAGCATAAGGAGATGGGACTCCATGCTTGCTTATCAGCAAGGTCCTTTCCTAACATCAGTAAAAATGGACCGCAAAATGACAAAACGCTAAGTTAAAAACCCTCTCCCCAATGCTGCCCCTTCCTGAGACCGCTCATCATTATCCAATCTCAGGACCAAGCGGTTGAAGATAGGTCACTGTTGACCCCAACTCTGTTTTCCTTCTTCTTGGTTTTCAGTGGACACCTGACCTCCCCAGAATAGAGTACATTTCCCAGCCTCCCTTTTGCTTAGATGGCCCCATGACTAAGTTCTAGCCAATGAGATGTAAGCAGAGGCATTTTTTCTGCTCTTAAAAGTAGGCTCTTCTATCTGGGTGCCAGCATCTTGAAGTATGCCGTCCAAAGACACGCAGCACACACACAGCATTGTGCAGCTGTCACTGTCTGAGTCTAGACCTTATCTTTGTCCATCTTCTCAAACTGAAACTCAGTCCCAGTTGAGCACTAACTCACCCATCCCTGAGCCATTGGTACTCACATCCCCCCTTCTCTCTCCATGGGTCAGGCCACCACTGGAGAAGGGAAGTCATCCAGTGTTATCCTTTTGTGCCTGGTTATTGCACTTAGCATCATATCCTCAAGATTCATCTGTGCTGTCACATATGTCAGAATTCCTTTCATATTTTCAAATGTTTAGGAATTGAACTCAATTCACTGACTTTGGCCTCCTCTCTCTAGCTCTTCCTCTACAGTATGATCACCTCCTAGTACAACACAGGGCAGTGTTCCGCCCTTGCTATCCCAATGGAGACACTACCAGGGCAGGACAATATAGCACCCACACACCCTGGGTCAACTGGCATCTAATGGCATTTTCTGCACAGATTCTGGGACCCCTGAGGTGGGAGAAGCCATGGCCACTTGCCTTGTACAGGGACACATTGCAGGTGTCATTGTCCTCTGTCCCACAGGCCTCACCCTCCTTGGCTCCCAGCACACCGGCCACGCAGCTCTTCTCCTTCAGGTAGGATACGCAGCAGTGCCTCTGGGCAGTCCTGCAAAGGTAAGTAGGCATCAGCCCAGCCACTCCATCCCCCTGCAATGGTCCCAAGTCAGAGGACAGGTAGAGTGGGCTGCCCAAGATGCCAGCACAGTGAGCCAGAGTGGCTGTCAGGGAGGTGCCAACTTATCATGTTGTATGGCTTTAGGACTCAGTGGCTTGGGTCCCTTGGGGCTCAGAGCTGTAGGTCTCTGACTGCTGAGGGGAAAAAACACAATTCCCTGCCCACTTCCAGGACAGACTGGCACAGGGAGAGCCAGGCCAGGGATGCAGGAGTCACAGGCATGGGATTCAACACCACCTGAAGCAAGCATATCCTAGAGGTGACTACTCAGTGAAAGAAGTGGTGAGCTCCCAGTCACAAGAGGGATACAAGGGTATACTAGGGCCACGAAGCCCAAACTCCAGGTATCTGAATGGTGGATGCTCTTACTCCTCCTCAGGATCCCTGAGTGGGTGGGAAGGGAGAAGACAAAGGAAAGTGAGTGAGAATTTGAATTTCTCTGAAGAACACAGCACTGGCCGGGCACTGGCAAACATGCAGTCTGATTCTGCCCAGGTGCCTCGACCATGCAGGTCCAGGTGAGTCACACAGCCTCTTGGAATCCCACCCTCCTTATCTGGAGAAATGAGCAGGTTGGAAAAGATGGTGCCACTGGAGAAAGGAGGGTGAGGGGCCCCCCAGATCTACCTGTAGGCATCTCACCTGCACACATCGCCCTGAGCGCCACTCTCCGGCATCTCTGTGCACTCATCGTTGTCAATGGCCCACTGCTGCCCGGCCGCACAACATGACTCGATCAGGTCCTTGGTGGAGCCTGTGGGCACAAGAGGGGCAGAGAAGGCCTCTGCCCAGGACTCCAGGGCTAAGGCCAGGTCCTGAGGCTCACTGGCAGCTGGACCCTGTCCCCGCCCCTGCCGCTATGCATATGGCTGAAACAGTAGCTGCCAGGGAGGGGCACGGCCCAAAGAAGACTCAAGGGCTCAGCCTTATTGGACCAAGAATAGCTGCTCCTGGGGAACAGGGCCAAAGATCCTCCAGCTCTCATCTCCCACTCCCAAGACCCTGGCTTTGCTTCAAAGAACCTATCTGCGTCACTACACCAAGGCACAACACACCTATAATGTCAGCTATACAGGAGGATGAGGCAGGAGGAAGGGTCACGAGTTTGAGGCTAATGTGGACAGTGCAGCAAGACCTTGTCTCAAAACTTAAATAAAAGGGGGGGGCTGTGGATGTAGCCCCATGCGATGGTCCTGGGTTCAACACCCAGGAAAAATGAATGAATGAAAGAGGGGAGAGAGGAGAGGGACACAAAGAGAAGAAGAGGGAGAGAGGCAAGGAGCATTGGCAGCAATGGACACACCCAACTCAGCAATGGAATTTAATGGCAGGAAGTGAATGGGAGGAATCAGATGGGAGAGAACATCTTAAAATTCAGATTGCGGGTAGCAGAGTGCCTGCCGAGCATGTGCAAGGCCTCGACAACCCAAAGCAGGGACAATTTAAAAAGTATTAAAATTAATGCTAATGAACAATTGTTATCCTAACATGATGGCCCAAAATAAAGCCAGCATACTCAAATTAGTAGTCTTCTTACAGCTCAGAAGCAATTAAACAGGAAAATCCTATTTGCAAAATAAACCAAAAATAAATCAACAGTAAAGATGTTTGATTTATGTGAAGAAAAATATTTGATGGTCTAATGGTAAAGGAGTAGGCTTTACTCTAAATACGTACCACACATCTGCACAAGAAACTCAGTACCTCAAAGATGTCAGTTCTCCTAGGCTTAATCTCCAGTCTCAAAGCAATTCTACCCACAGTCCCAGCATAATTTGTTACAAAACTTGTTGAGATGATTGTGACATCCATGCAAAAAATGAAGAAGTGTTTAAGGAAACTTCGGCAGGGGGGGCACATGTGCAGGTCTTTCTGTACTAGTATAAAAAATACACTTTAAAGTTCTAAGCATTAAAAAAAAAAAAAAGTTAGGAGACGGAGGGACCCAAACTGGGTTCAGAGACAGAAGTGGGTGACATGGTTTCTGAGTTATGATGAAGGTGCACAATAGGGCCAGTGCGATGGTGTGGAGCTTAACTGCGCCCTAAAGCCATGTGTTGAGGCCACGGGCATCCTGGGAGACAGTGGGACCTCTAAGTGGTGGGTCCTGGTGGCAGCAAGTGAGGCCATTGGGGGTGTGGCCTTGAAGGGGCATTGGGGTCCACCTTGGTGTTTGCAGAGCAAGTCACTGAGAGCTTGGAAGCCATGGTGCCAAGCGGCAGGGCGAATGCTGACAGGAAGAATCCAAGGTGGCACAGACACCCTCAAGCGGCCCACGGGGCCTGGAGGCCAGGCCTCCCCCTGCCTCCCCCACTGCTGCCAGACTCGGTATGGAGCATCTGTGGCTGCTGGGAGCCACGCCACCACTCTGCACTGGCTCTCTGCTTGTGGCACTCTGGCATGAATACTTCCAGCGATGGGGTGCTCACCCTTGCTCAGTCCCCACCTCCTGGCCCTCTGCTCCTGTTGCTGTCCCCAGTCACCATCTGTACAGTGTTGGAATGACCCACAGGTCCCTACTGCTGGCAAGTCTCATGTAGCGTGGCCCCCTAGCCCCCCACCTTGTCTCCTTTCTCTGGCCTCTCTGTCCCTCCATCTCACCATTCCCTCCTTAAACTTTTCATCCTGCTCAGGCCCCAGGGCCTTTGCATGAGCCACGCTGTGGAGAACCTTCCAGTCCTCCCATGCCCTGCCCATCTGCTACCATCTCCCAGGTGGATCTTTTGAGAGTTTCATCCTCTCACAGCAAGGTTCCCCAACCTGTGTCTCTGAACTCACATCCACCCCAACCTCACACACCACACCACTGGGTCTCCTCCATCATGCCCTGGTCTTGAATACCTTTCCCACCTAGGGCTCCACAGATCCCACTCGAAAGCCAGTAGAGGACAAAATGTGGCAATGAGAGGCTCTGCACACTGCTGCCACCCTTCAGCTGTGGGTCCATGGGACACAGCCAGCAGGTGACCACTCAGCCCCACCCCAGAGGGCAAGAGCAGCCTCCCTGGCTTATGCCCTTTTCCCTCCATGTCCCCCCTACCAGGCCTGGCAGGGTCTCAGGCACCAGGAATCAGGTGTGTCACCCCAGGGTCCCTTGAGGGTAGCACAGGGTAGTGCAGACAGGAGTGTCAGAAGTCCTGGTGGTGGCATTACAGTGCCCATGGTGCATGTGACTGAGTCCCCTCCCACATATGAGAAAAGGAAGGCAAGGGCCCAGCCTCAGGAAAATGACCAGAAGTCCAGACCTTCACCTGCCGACCCCGTGGCCCGCCTGTAGGTGGCAGTTTCTACACGTGTCACTGTCACCTCTGAGCACTGGGGTCCAGTGGCACTCCACTTACTGCTGCAAGAATTGGGAAGTCACCTGTCCCTCTGCTTCATCACCTGCAAAAAGGCCAAATACTCTCTGAAAGATTTGAGATGTGGCAAACAAGAGTGGCTAGGTAAACGTGAGCCCGTCTCCCAGCACAGGAGTGAATTTATCAACCAAGGATGATAAGACCATTGTCCTTTGAGAAGCAGGTGCCTAGGGACCTTTGCTTAGCCTCTTACCCTCCCTTAGGTCAGTCACATGGACCTCCATGTGAGAGGGAGAGGGTGAGGCTGGACTCGGAGAAGACCTCACTCTGCCAGCCCCGAAGCATAGAGGGAGACTTGATCCTCTTAAGGCAGCGATGTCACCTGCAGGTACAGGAGATTGGTGTCCCCTGGTGCCCAAGCCCTCAGAGCCGCCCTGCCCTGGAAGGCTCCAAGTCCCGGTGGGCAGGGGAAGGAATTGATGCAGGCAAGCTCCCAGAGCCAGCGACCATGCCCCAGAGGTGACACAGCCAAGTCACACAGGCAAGTGCTGGGGGGAGCAGCAAGTCCTGGGGATCCTGGGCACTGTCTTCCACATGAAGTTTAATACAAGAGATGAGATGGTCTAGACGACAACATGCCTAGGAACACACTGGCCTCTAAAGGCCAAGTGGGCCTAGAAAGCGAACCCAGCTCTAGGAATGCAGCCAGACACACAGGGACAAATACTACAGGACTCTCCTAGCAGGAGGTCTCTGGAGAAGACACACCCAGGGGGCCCAGCAAGGTGGGTGCTGGGGGCCCATGTTGGATGAGGACAGCTTCAGTCTGTGGAGCTGGCTGGTGGGGATGGGCTTCACTACACTGAGAAGGTGCTTGCTGCCCCAAAGCTCCATGCCTCGTCGTTGTAAATGTCATACTGTGAATTTTTAAAAATGCACTGCACTGTAGTAAGAAACCTGCGGCCCAGCCCTTGCCACTCTGGGAACCCACCCTGCTGGGAGACACCGCAGCCCTGGCACAAACATGAGGCCCCAGGCTTGCTGCCTCTCTGCCAGCAGAGATGAGAGAGCCACCCCAGCTCACAAGATGCTGCAAGGAGTTAGGTGCACCTAAATGAACCCAGTCCATGCTGGAGAGGGTGCAGAGTGCGCAGCCTTATCTCTCGGGAGGAATGTGTGGGCGGCCGGGAGCCTTTCAGGAAGGAGGCCCAAGCCCCATCACGGCCTCTGTCCTGCAGAGGGGCCCAGCGCCCACCACACAGAAGAAGGAATCTGACTTGTTTCTGTTTACCCCTTTTGTACTCTGCGTTTGTTTCTATCATCTGCAGGTTTTGTCCATTCAAGAACCCAGGCCTGTAAAATTGTTCCCTTATAAAAAGGTTCCGGAATTCCAGGGATTCTACTCCTTTAATCCCTGGACAATAGGTGTCCCAAACAACCCTGCCCAGAGGTCATGACCTGCCAGTCAGGCCCCTCTGCTTGAGGTCAGAGCCCTGAATAAGAACCTGGGGAAGGACCTTTACTGGGCAGGAGATGAGGACACCTCCCTCCCTCCACTTGGCCGTTTGAACAGGATGTTTGAGGGCCCTGAGCAAACAATATGAAAATAGCTTCAGCCAGCACAAGGGTCCCTTGGGGGAGGGGGCACACCTGCTGGCCCCAGGCAGTGGCCTTCCTTGACCACCCAGGTGCCCTACTCTGTTTATGAGGTCTGCAAAGTGGCCACAGGAGCCAAAGACCTGGGTTCAGTGTCTTCTAGGAGCCCAGACACAGGTCAGAATGGCCAAAGAGCATCAGGAGTGACTGGGCAGGGCTCCCACACAAGCCCTCGGCTCTGCCCTAGAGTGCCCTCTTGGAAGCAACAGGTAGCCCTCTCTGCCCTTCCGTGCCTGGCTGTCCATCTGGGCCACCAGTCTCACTCTCCTGTCACCTTGCCCATTCATGTGGATGCTGACCCCTCACGGACTTGGTAGCACCAGATCCTGTTCCAGAGGATGCGCTGGCCACACCTGTAGACCACCTCCCCTTGGGCTGGCAGTCACCAGCTGGATGCCAGCCTGCACCCATGGCACGGCCCCTCAGCTCTTGTATGAACGCCTCCAGTGAACCTGGGCTCTGTCACTCTGCCTTTCTTGCTGAGACCACCTAGAACCAAGTCCCATCAAGACACCGAGGCCCGGGTGCCAGACACTGGGGCTGGGGCTGAGCAGCTAAGGTTTCCCCAACCCCTGAGCCTGGGGTCTGGCCACCACCAGGCTAGAAGAACTGAGCCCTGGAGACACAGGGTGGCATGTCTGAGATCCACGTAAGACAGACTTATTCTGTGACATGACTGTCACCCCAGCCAGCACAGACAGCAAGGCCCAAGTTGCAGGTCCCATGGGCCTAGGAAGGGTGGCAGACAGAGAGTGAGCAGAAAGGGGAAAAGGATGGGCTCAGCCTCACAGAGCACTGTCCTGCCACCTTATCTGAAAGTGGTCCCGAGATCCAGCACACCCTCCTGGAGATTGTGAGTTTCCCAACAGTTCTAGAGGGAAACTGTAATGTGCCAAAATCTGAAAGGAAAACCACCACACAGAAATGGAAGGCTATTAGAGAAAGGTCTATACATTTTACACATCAGCTTCTTGGTCAAAGCTCATCTCAAACTACTCTGACATGGTGGGGACAGTGCGCCCCAGGCTGGGGCACAGCAGCCAGGGTATACAGTTTGAAAATTGGGACTGCTAAGCAGGGCATGGTGGCACACACCTGTCATCCCAGCTCTTGGACGCTTAGGCAAGAGAATCACTGCAAGTTCAAGGCCAGCCTGAACTACATAGTGAGTTCAAACCCTGCCCGAACTACAAAGCAAAACCCTGTCTCCAAAAGAACGAAATAATGATAAAATAAAATAAGACTGGGCTGTGGGCAGGGCACGAAGCTCCCTGGGAGAGCACGTGCCTCTCACACATGAGGCCCAGCTGAACAATGAATCGTGACTCCCACACATATCCAGAAACAAACTCCAGATGGACAAAGGATCTAAACATGAAAGGTTAAATAAACAGTAAAGCATTTAGGGACTGGCGAGATAGCTCAGTAGAATAAGCGCTTGGCTGGCAAGCGCAAGGGCCTGAATTCAATCCCTGGTAAAAAGCAGTAAAGCATTTAGATAATAATCACATCAGGAAAATATGACATAAGGGTAGACAAAAATTTCTAATACATAACAAAATGCACAAACATAAAAGTAAAGATCAGTGGGCGTGGGGGGCAGCACACCTGTAATCCTAGCACTCTGGAGGGCTGAGGCAGGAGGATCACAAGTGTGAGGCCAGCCAGGTATTTAGTGACTTTGAAGACTGTCTCAAAATATAACAGAACAAAGAAAAGGCCTGGAGATGGATGTGGCTCGGTACAAAAGCCCTGAGTCCAGTTCTCAGGAAAGATGAGCAAACAGGAGTCTGCTACAGTCTCGGTCTGTGTTCCTCACATAATGGCATTTGTGACAGAATCATCAGAACGCACCCAGTGAGTGGGAAGACAAGGGTAAGATGAGACATTTGTAAGCCATGCGAGACCCCAAAGGGCCAGCAGCAGCCGGGCAGAGAGACCTAATCCTAGAATGAGCAAATAGTAACAATATGCCAGATGAAACAAGGGGACACACGCGAAAATCACCAGGAAGACCAATCTGAAAGGCAAGGCAGTACCAAGAACTGGCCAGGGTGTGTGGCAACCAGCAACCACACTCACTGCTGGGACCAGCAGTGACATGTATGACAGAATCCACTAATGGATTCTAATCCAACACCTGCTATGATGCGCACGTCCACTGCAGGGGCCCAGGAATGCCCAGGCCTCCCAAGACACCCACAGGATCACTTTCAGCTACTGCACCCAGTATGGCCCCAAGCTCAAACAACCCAAGTGTCTGTCAGGGCCCAAGGAGATCAATAAACTGATTTATTCCTACACTAAAACAGGGAAGAGCAATTGTAACTTAACTGTGACAGCAGCAATGTGCCTGCTTTGCACAGCACTCTAATGAATCGGGTACGTCGTCTCCTGCTAAAGAAGCCAAGATCATGGTGGTCATTCCCACCCTTCAGGAAAAAATCACCAACAGGCAAGGGTGACTGATAACCCTGAGTGAGCTTCGGGGGTGGGGTGGTGGGGATGACAGCTCCCTGGGAAGAGGCAACTGGGCCAGCCTGAGGCCTCTGAATGGTTTAGATTAGAAGGGGGCAGCACCTAAGGGTTACACAGGGAAGATAAACTCACCAAGCCGGTCTACTAAGACCACACATTAAAAGGAGTAGTCACATGATTCTAGGTCACAGGACACTCCAGAGTGTGTAGATTAGCCTCAGTAGCAACTTGCAGAAAGGAACAAACCCAGGAAAAATTAAAACTAAAATAGTAATAGCTAATTTCCCTCAATGAGATACTACTTGTATTATAGACAGCTAAGTTAGATAAAAATATTTTAGGCAGTCAGATAGGGCTAAGCCCTCCAGAGAATCAACAGAAACGATGCTAACACATCACAACTGTAGGCAGAGGCACATCAGTGGGAGGCCGGGCCTCAAGATAAACAGGCCCTAGTGCTTCACCCAGGGCTGAGATCACGTTCAATCACATCTCAGTAGACAACAATCACCTCACGGGTGGCCGAAACCTCCAGGCCCACCCCTCCCTAAAACATTCCTTGTTCTTTCCAGGCACACTTAGTAGTGACCTGCTCCCCACTGGATCAGCATTACCTAAGCACCTCTACTTATAATCTCACTGGTTAGTGGTAGCTTTAGCCCGCACTGTGTCAACCTCACGACTGTGTTCTATAAAACTCCCCTTTACAACATGGGCTTGCTGGCAAGCCACTTCCGTCCCCTCCTGCTTCTCTCCGGAGCTATTTTTTCTCTCAAAATTTCCTACTCTTAATCTCTGTTGTTCCTTAAAATTCATTCTTTAATTCTGGGGAACACAACTTGGTGATCACACCAGGTTGAGGGTTACATTTATTTCCCCTAGATCAACTAAAGATGCTGTTTACTTTTATGAAACGAGTTACACAGTAGAGCTCGGGGACAAGTGGAGAAACAGTAACACAGTCCAAGTATTAGATATCATTAGAGCTGATAACTGTGTTAGCACGTACGGTAGTGGCATGTGCCAATAATGTGTCTTTATTTTCTAAGAGATAAACATCAAAATTCGGATGTTTCCAGCACGTACACACGCAGTGTAGAGGTGTGCATCCTGCACGTGCATGTGCACACTAAATATTCATCTACACAACCCTCTACACCTGCTGGCTCTGTATCTGTGGATTCAACCATCTCAGTATAGGAAAATATTTGAGGACACCTGCCATCTGTACTGAACCTGTACTGGTGTTTTTCTTAATACTATTTCATAAAAATTCTACTTTAACAAGTATTTACATAGCATATGCATTGTGTTAGGTGCAACTAAGTTAACAGTGACTGAAGTATAGGAGTCCAAATTTGTGGCTTAGGGCTGGGAAGATAGTTCAGCGGCATAAATGCCTCCCTGGCAAGTGCAAGGTCCTGAGTTTGACCTCTAGTACCAAAGGAAAAAAAATGCAAATCTCAAATTCGTGGCTTACCTGAGTGAAGCAAAACTGTCTGCAGACACATAAAATATTTTATATACTTAATGTATAAAAGTTGCAAAACTTCCTTTATATTTTAACTTATTTAAATCTTTTATGAAAAAACACAAGTCAAGAAAAAGGAACCTGGTCCGAGGACATAGCTCGGTAGAATGAGTGCTTGCCTGGCAAGCGCAAGGGGCTGAGTTCAATCCCCAGTTCTGCAAAAAAAGAAAAAAGAAAGAAAGAAAGAAAGAAAGAAAGAAAGAAAGAAAGAAAGAAAGAAAGAAAGAAAGAAAGAAAGAAGAAATTTCTACCTTTAAAAAAAAAAGAAAGAAAAAGGAATCCTTCTATACTGTTGCTGGGAACATATACTAGTACAGCCAATGCGGACATGAGTATGGAGATGCCTCAAAAAATCAAACTGGAAATTCCTCTTGGCCCAGGTGTTCTCCTTCTAGAAATCTTCCCCAGCCAGCTAAAGACATCACATTACAGTGGTTGGTCTGCATCCATAGTTATAGTAGCACAACTCATAATAGCTAAATCTCGGGAAAGGTCTGTATGTCTATCAGCGGGTAGATGGATAAAGAAAACATACTTACACACCATGGAGCACTACTCTGCCATAAAGACACACGAGTGCTCGCAGGAGGATGGATGCATTTTGAGGACATAATGTGAAGTGAAATAAATCGCAGATTCATGAACTGAAGTATCTATCACATAGGAGAAAGCCAAATTATAAAGAGCAAGCTAACAAGATAAAGGAAGTAGGGAGACAGATTCTCAAGAGGGGAAGGGGATCAAGAGATGGAGGGGGAAAGGGAGGAGAGAAGAGGGTTGAAAACAGGAACCACCCAAGGAATGTGAACGATATGGGCTACAAACGTGGCATGGTAAAAATAATCATTTTAACTTGTATAAAGTTCAACAAGAAAGCTCACATATCTACCTAATAAGTGCTGTCTTCACAGGCACACACACACACACACACACACACACACACACGTGCCATGAAATAACAGTCACTGCTGCATTCCAGCGATGGGCCAATGGGCAGGGGCGTGTGTAAAGTCTGACCCACGAGAGTCCCCATTCAACTATATGTGGCAGGTAGAGGAAGCAGGTCAGTGCTGCACCTTGCCTTCCCCTACATGTCACTCCTCTACATGGCCAGGACTTGAGCACCGTGAAAAACCACTTAATGCTAAAAATGAATCATGGGGCCAACTTCCCAGTGCCCTGGGCTAGCTGTCCTGCGAAGTGGATCTGAAGTTCCCAGGAAGACATGTGTAGGCTTTGCACACATGAACACTGTGCTCACATATGGGGGAACATCCTTGGCTTGGTATTCAAAAGGACCCCTAGCATGGTGCTGGGTGTGGGAGGCCCACCTGAGGATTGTTACCAGTAGCATAAGAGGCAGAATTGGAGAAGCTGTCAAAACACCATTAGGGATGCTGTTTGGAGAAGCTATTAGAAGCTGCTAGTTCTCTTGGGCTGTTCTGCTGGAGGACCTTGTCAAGTTGGCCTTTCCAATGAACTTTGGAGAAGCTCTGGTCCTCATCTTGAGCATCGCTTCCTGGCTCCAGAGTGGAAGATGTTGCACTGCTCAGCCTCATGGAGAAGCTTGCATTGGCTTTCCTGATGGGAACTCGGCTTTCCTCATTGCTGGAGGAGTTCATGACCTTGCTGTTGCTGAGGATGGCCGTGGTACTTCTGGGGGAGCCCTGGTGCTTACCTTGAGCACTGCTACCTAGCTCCAGTTCAGATCCCTCAGCCTGCTAGCGTAGATCATTCATCCAGCTAGCATAGACTTTCTAGCTTCCACCACTGACCTTTTGGCCTTTCCAGCACAGATCCATGAAGCGGGTCTACATGAGACTTTGCTTTGGGCTCTAGGCCTCCAGTTGGACTGGTGGGAAGCATTGTTATGAGCTCTAGGTTTTCAGCTAGACTCCTGCAGGATATTAGGACCTAGGTTCTCAGCTGGAGTCTTTAGTGTTTATGTGTGTGGACAGATTTCCTGCATTTCTTATATATGATTCTTGAGTGATTCATTACAAAATACTATTGTAAAATGTGTCCTGTATTATAGTTTCTCTTGAAAAAAAAACCCAAACCATGACACTATTTCTGTGCAAACTTAAGTTGGATAGAACTGTCTGTCCATATAGTGTTCCGTAAGTATTATTTATGGATGAATCTCGTCGTAATTCTCTGTGTCATGTATCTTTTCCAGTTTAATGCAGTTCCCAGGTCATTGTGCACACAGTTTAATAAGAGATATTTAACTAAGATATAATTGTAAGAGGGATATAGACCCCGTTTTTGGTGTGTGTGGTGCTGGAGATCAACATCCAGGGCCTCTCCCATGTTGGCAAGAGCTCTGTTCTGAAGCTATGCCTCCAGATCACTATGTGTTTTTTTAACATGTGATGACAAGTAGTGACTTTTTAAAAAGATAAAAATAGCTGCATCTCATTAGGAAACAACTGGACCTATTGCTTTTTCCTAGAGGTGGACAGGGAGCAGGTAGTAGCAGCGCCACCTGCACTGACTTCTGGCACAACCCCGGGAGATGGTATCTCAGAAACGCCACAGCAGAGGTAGCAGGTGCCCTGGGCGCAGCTGCTGGGTGTGGCTCTGCTGCCCTGACAGTGGTCTGCAGACAGGGAGTCTGGAGGTACAAGGTTCCCAAAGGTGAGCCATGGGCCAGAGGGGGGCTCTTCCTAAACCAAACTCCCAGCGCTGCCACAGCACTTTCCATGCATCCTTGTGGCTGCATCCAGACCTGTGTGCCCTACACCTTGACCAGGCACTGACCTACCTGACTCCCTCTGCCTCCCCCTAAAATAAATCCGTTCCCTACAGGCTGTAAGACAAGAGGCTCTGGGAAACAGTCACATTGGCCAGAGCTGCCAGGAGAGGCCATGGTAGTGAGCTCTGCAACCCATATCCCCTGAAGATGGACACGAGCTGGTCTAGCATGCCAGGAGCCCACTCAGAGCCCTACCATGTCCCCAATGGCTGAGTCGTCTCAGGCAAGGCCCATGGCTTCTCTGTGCCTGCATCCCCACTCCAGGGACCATGTGGTGATGCACAAGGAACTGTGAGGCCTGGTCATGCCACCATGCTGGTGTGAGTAGCCCATGCACAGGAGCCTGGGCTGCCCCTTTCAGGAAGCGTGGTCACACCAATGCCTGGGAGGTAGCACAATAGCAGGTCCCTGTTCTCTTGCCAGCTGCACTAGCCACCCTCCCCTATGGAGCCCAGAGCAACCTCTTCCTGCTCAGCATGCTCTTCACTGCCCAGGAAGGCTCCCTCTACCTACTGTCACAGCACAGCCTCAGCTCTCGCCAGGTTTGGGCTGGGAACACTGACTGGAGCTCAGGACTCCTGAGTCTCCTGGCTCCTCACCAGCCCTGGCCCTCTGTGGGATCCTAGTCACCTAGTGGAATAATCAGGGCAGGAGGATGGGGGATGTGTGCTCTGTGAGTCCAAGTGATACCAGCAAGTCTGTACCCATTGCACGCTTTGCTGGTGCCTTAAAATACCTGAATTAATTGCTAATATGCACAAATTAGGAGCTTTTGTGTACAGTTCCAGATCTCAGGCTTCTTTTGGAAAATCCAAAGTTATGGGCCACACCAGGCATCCAGAGCCCTCAGGCTCGGCAGCTGCTGCTCCAGGGCTCAAGGCGCCTGTCCCTGGCACCCATCAGCCCCATGGCCCCTCCCTCCAGTGAGCCTCTCCACTGCCCCAACTCTCCCAGTCCCCTGAGCCTGTGCCTGCATGCTTGCCCTGCCTGTCACAGGCCAGTGACCCCCCTGGGCCTCAGTTCCCTGATTGGGCACAATGGTGCCTCCCACCCCCTTGTGGAAGTGTCACAAGGAGCATCATGAGGCTTCGTGGACAGATGCCAAGACAGGCGTGAACAAACACCTGGTACCCCACGCTGGCCCTATGTGGTAACACAGAAAGCCACTGGCATGCAGACAGTGGAGTAGGCACCCCTGCCTGGTCCACAGGGTGTCCACTGGGCCTTTGCTGACTTGGCTGGCAGAGGCTGGAGGGAGAAAGGAGCAGTGGAGAACTGGAGACGCAGCTGCTTGACAGACCCTGGGCGGGGCAGGAAGCGCGCACTGAGCACCTCCCACCCAGCCCCAGCAGGCCTGGCCCTTGGCTCTTTCAACAGCTTCTGACCCACAGAAAAGTCACACATTTGTTCACTTGAACACAAACACAAACCCAACCCCCCACCAGAGCCTGAACCCAGTGACTCCCTGACAGGGAAAGGAAGGGGACTTGTGGACCTGGGTGCTGCTCTGGGCCAGCTCAGATCTTCCCCATCCTCCCAGTAATCCTGAGATTACCACCAACATCTTAGGAGGTCGAAACTGAGGCTAAGAGAGGGTGCGTCACATGCCTGAGGTCACGCAGCTGGGGAGGCAAAGGCGGGAATTCACTCTCTTGAGAGCCAGGCTATGATTTGGCCCAAGCCACCTTTTCCAGCATGGCCGTGGGATGAAGGTCCCAGAAAGGAGCTGGCCCATGTCGTGCTGACCTCAGCCACAGGGAAACCTCCCTGATAACTCTGAGTGCTGCAGCACACAGAAGCCAGAGTCCACCAAGCCTGGCCCAGCCTAGGCAATGCTGACAAGCAGATGTGCTAACAACAAAGAGGCCACAGCTCAGAGCTTAAGGCCTCCCAGATTCTGCAAGGCCTTGGGCACAGAGGCCAAGAATATCAAACATGGCCCAGCCTCAGCAGTGCCCCCGAGCACTAGCTGTGAGCAGAGCCCTGCTGTGTGGCAGGCCCAATACACAGTGCAAGATGTGGGCTTCTTCAAACAGAGAAGACAGCTGGTGCAAGTCCTCTTGTGGAAGCAGTTGTCCAGGCCCAGGCCAATCAAGCAATGGGCCCAGTGGTGACACAGTGAGCCAGAAAACAGACCAGCATCCACCCTGGGCACCAGGAACCAGACCAGAAATATAACGTTAAGGTCCCAGAAGATCTGTGTGGGCCCAGCTCAGAACCCTGGGCTGTGGGTAGGGCTCATGTTTCTGCCCTTAAGAAAGGTATCCCTCCTTTTCACTTTTTGGGACAGTGTCTCTCTATGTGGTGCAGGTGGCCTTGAACTTACTATGTAGCCTAAGCCAGTCTTGAACTCTCAGTGATTATCCTGCCTCAGCGTCCAGAGTTCTGGGGCTACAGGCATGCACCACCACAGTGAGCACGGGCAGGGGTTCTGTGGGTGTCAGCTTCTCATCACTGGAACAAAACATCCGAAAAAAAATCAATTTAAAGAAGCACTGCTTGGGCTTATGGATTTGGAAGCCTCAGTCTGTGCTCACCTTAGTGTCAGCACCAGCCCACTTGGCTGGCAGCTGGGTCCCAGTCATTTGCTCAGGACAACCGTGCTGCAGATCTGCTCAGTGGTGATCCAGAGAAGCCACAAAGGAAGCCCACTGTATGGAGGGGACAAATGGCTTCCAGGCCAGAGGCTTTTCTATGGTATTTTCAGAGTTTGGCAGATAGTGAGCCCTTTCCCTGCCTCATTCCCAGGCCCCCAGGATATCTAATAGGCTGCATCTCCACCAGCATGGCTGCCACGTTCCCAGTGACATATTGGGGCCAGCGTTTCCTTCTGAGGACCTGCCTCAGTCACAGTAGGAATGCTCTACTGTCACAGTACAAGTGGTTATGGTAACACAGAGTGACCGGCAACCACTGAAGCACTCAGTGAACATCTGTGACTATCCCCAAGCTTGTGGTGCCACCTCGAATTCCCCCTCCCCTGGGTATCCTTGGCATGGCCTCCCTAATTGTTCTTAGCACAGCTGCAGCGCCGAATGCTCAGCATCTCCCAAGGCAACAGGGATCAGGGGTTGATATCTAAGGCCCCAGTAACTGCCACTGAGAAGCAGGTCCTGGAACACGCCCTGGGCCCTGCCAGGGGCTCTGGAGGTCCAGATCCCACTTCCTCCAGGATCCTCGCACAGGTTCCCAAGCCTGCCCAAGTCCCATAGAAAATGGCGGACCATCTGCGTGGAATCTGTTCCCATCCTCCATCCCACCAGCAGGCACAGTACATGCACCCTGCCTCACTCCCCAGCAGGGTCACAGCTGGGCACTCCACACCTGTCTGACTGATCTCACCTGCCAGACCCCAAGCTCCACAGGGCAGGTTCTATCTGCAGCTGCTCAGCACAAATGCAGCCTGGGCACTGAGAAATGACAGGGCAAAGCACGCAAAGGTGCCAAAGGAACCTGGTGCCACCACTTTGCTGCCATGTACCCACAGGCAAGTGGCCTGAGCTCTATGAAGCTCACTTTCCACTCCAGGAAACCAATCAGGGTTGTTCTGGGGTAGAAGGACTTAATCACCACAGTTCTCAGGACGGTGCCCAGCACACGTTACAGTGCTACATGGTGTCTGCAACTGAGTTTCTCAGCTATCCAGGGCATCCCAGCAGTCAAAGACCCCTGCCTTGGGGAATCTGGAAACTGGCACCCTCAAGGAAAGGGTCCCATGCTGCCCTACTTTCCTGCCACACAGAGGTTGTGGGGGCCTGGTCCAGGCTGGGGGATGCCCCCAGTACTTCCTGAGGGCCACCTACTCAAGAGGTCTCCCTATGGCAGGGGTGGGAGCTGCCACCTCAAAAGGAAAAGCTATGCTCCTCAAGCCCCCCTGTGACAATAGACGCCAGGCTCCCTGTCCCCGCCCAGGGAGCCAGCATGTGGCTTGCATTAGGGCCACATCTGGAGGCACTCAGAGGCGAGGTTGGCCTGAAGAGGGGCTCAGATCCCTGGCACAGTTCTGCTCCCACATAGGACCCCCAACCCAAGTCAGGGCCTTGGGCAAAGGCTGGAAACCTCCTTCCCTTGGCCCCAGGCTGCCATGGCAACACAGCTAGGGGGTCATTTCCGGCCCTATCACAGCCTCCTGCAGGGTTTGCCCTACCACCAACCCAGTTTCTCCATCCAGGGCCCCATCGTAACTGGGGACCTGCCTGCCCCCAGCTCTCCCCTACAACAGCAGCCAGGTCCAAATCCCACTTCTCTATCCAGATGCTCCATCAAGCAGCTGGATCCCTGCATACAGCACTGCCTGTCACCCACCCTCACATGCTTCTCATCCTTGGCTGTTTATCTGCTCATTACCCTCCACCCCATCAAGACTGCAGGGCAGGGGAAGCACAGAAAGGGTGCTCCCCAAAGGCCTCTGGAGACCAGATGGCGGACAGCGATCGCTCACGCTTCTAATTACCCAGCTCCATGCCAAGCACTGGGTATGAACGAGCTTGTTTAACCCTCAGAACAGGCTTCTCTGCACCTAACAGAGAAACTGAGGCACAAGGCTACCAGTCACCTGCAGGTCATGGAGCCAGAGCACATATATGGTGGAGGGTGACAGGCAAATGCTGGGTGGTCAGAAAGAAGACAGTGGGGTGAATGAAGGACATTCATCAGCCAGGCTCTAGTTCCTGGGTCCCATCCCCCACCACCACCATGTGTTCTATTCCCTGTACATGTAGAGCTGCACCTGGGCCCAGGCTCCTCTCTGACACAGCCCCAGGGTTCTTCATCACAGACCACGCCCATGTCCCCATCCTTAAAAGTGCCTGATCTGGGGAGAGAAAAAAGTGAACCTGATCCCTGACAGCAAAGTGGTTCCCCAGATCACAAGCCCAATGCCCCAGAGGCTCCTGGCAGCAGGAGACAGCAATGCAAAGGCAGAGGCTAGGCACATACGCACCTCATCAGAGCCCCCTGCACGCTTAGCAGGCTATGGGCTGGAGCTGGGGAGCAGCTGGCCCTCAGAACAAGGGAAAGGGGAGCTACAGCCCAGCGCCAGGCAAGGGCTCTGGGATCGCCTCCCTTTTGCCGCAAAGCCTAGCATAGGCTGTGCATAAACTATGCTCATCAGTGTCCAAGCTGGCTTAGAGAGCAGCTGAGGCAACGCAGCAGGGGCAGTGGGACACAGTACTGGGACACTGGAGAAATCCCAGAGCCCCTGCTTCCCCTCTCTTCCTGCACTGCGCAGCCTGGGGATCCACACTGTCCCAGGCCACCCTTGCCTCCTTCAGCCACCGGCTTGCTCACTTCTGACCTGTTGACATCCAAGCAAGGTCGTAGAACACGTGACAAGAGACAGACCTCTGGAAACAACAACCTCCCAGAGCTCCCTGAGAGGAGGGAAGAAGAAAACAGCTGGTGGGAGTGGGGGGACCCAGAGGTCCAAGTGGACCTCCCAGGGGAGGCACTATCTGGGAACAGCGTGGCAACAGAGAACCCAGGTGAGGAAGAATGACCGAGACAGAAGCTGTGCAGATCAGGCCAGGCAGGAGGAGGAGAGCCAGTGTCTACACGGCCTGACGTGTCCTGTTGAGACACTCACTGGACCAGCCAGCCACATGCGACCCCTGCTTGATGAGGGACACCTGCCAGGGACTCAGTATCTCAGGACTGGGCCCTCATCTCACCCACCCTCCACCCACCGGAGCCAGATGTTTCAGGCCTGGGCAGTGACCAGCACCACTAGAGGAAGCAGGGAAGAATCTTCTTACCTTCAGGGTTGCTCCTGGGGACAGAATGGACAGAGTTGGGATCTGCATCCTCCTCTGCCTGGGAACGGGGTGCAACTGGCTGGGGGTTGGGCACAACTAGCGTGGGCAGGACCTGGGCCTCCTTGTGCAGTGGCATGGCAGGGATCGGGTCGGTGGTGGGTTTGACAGGACCCTTGGGAGGGCTCAGTGTAGCCCAGGAGGGGATGCCATGGGCTGGGCCTGACCCAGGCAGGGGCTGGGGGCCTTCCTGCCCAGCACTGCGAGGGGTGGCCTGTGCATCCGGGATGAGGTTCTCCTCAGGCCTTGCCTTGGCTTCTTCCCCCTTCTCCTGGACAGCAAGGCTGGGCCTGGCTGGAGCCATGGTGGGCGGCACTTGGGGGTCACCTGCTGCTGGCTGTTCAGTGACTACTGCCTCTCCTCCCTCCGTCCCCTCCCTTTCCTCTTCCCCCTCTTCTTCCTCCTCTTCTTCCTCCTCCTCCTCCTCCTCTTCCTCCACCTCTTCAGTGTCCTCTGTCACTCTCCTGGCTTTGGCTTGCACAGGAGCAGGGGGACCCAAGGCAGCAGCTGCTGTCGGCCGGGGTAGGGCTGCTGGCCAGGGAGTCGCCTGCATGGTAGACAGCAGCTGGATGCCACCTCCCAGGGCAGCTGGGGGAACCCCTGCCCCTGCCTGGGCCTCAGCCACCAGTGCCGACACAGCCTCCCCCTCAGCCACCTCCTGGTCATAGCTGTAGGGGTCTTCATAGTGTCGCTCAGAGTCCCCTTCGTCAGTGTCCGAGAAGTTCCCATGGCAGCCAGGAAGCTGATAGCAGATGAGTTCCCCACCAGCGTCAGGGCAGTGGCATGCCCGGCAGGCAGACAGGTGGACAGTGTGGCCGGCAGGGTACTTCCGGCCAGAGTGGACACAGCCCACCTGACCACACTGGGGGCAGCTATCAGCCGCCACCACAGCCTCGATGCAGTTGGGCGGCAGCTCAGGGCACAGCATGAACTGGCAGCTGATCTTGCCACCGCTTGGCGGGCAGGAGCACTCGGTGCTGCCGAAATCCACGAAGTAGGACTGCCCAGCAGGCACCTGGCCATCCACAAAGCCACCCTGCACACAGTCATAGTACTGGTAGCCCTCGCAGGTGCAGCCGTGCCGCACGCAGGTGGAGCAGCATGCGCCTGGCTCCAGTGCCTCCTCGATGCAGTTCTCCAGCAGTGGGCACTGGGCACCCGTGCAGTCCTGCCACGGCCCTGCCATGCCCGGGCTCAGGCCTATCGCCACGGCCAGAGCCACCGCCAGCCAGAGTCCTGCAGGGTTCGGGAGCAGCGCCATGGTCCTGCCAGCCCCTGGGGATGGAAAGGAAGCCCATCAACACAGGGCATGCGCCCAGGCCCAGGCACACCCTGGCACACACATGACCTGTACCATGAGGTGAACACACCAAAGACAGCCACAACAGCAGATGCTGAAGGGTCCTGATGTGGTCTCCCACTTCTGCGCTCCCAAGGCCCCCTGGGCCTCTTGGTCAACAGACCCACACAGACTCGCTGGGTGTTTTAGTTTTATTTATTTGTTTGTTTATTTCAGGGTCTCACTACAGTGCAGTTCCAACTCGTGCTGATCCTCCCATCTCAGCCTCCTCAGTGCTGGGATTACAGGCATGCACCACAACGCCTGTGGATTCCAGGGCCGGCACAGCATGCAGTACCACTGGGGACTGAACTGAGGTACCCATGCTTGCCAGGCAGGTGCTTAGACCACTGAGCTAAAGCAAGACCTATGCAACAAGAGTTGTAGCTTTTGGGTTTGATAAGGTCAGTGAAATCCCCTCAGGATTTATCCTGAGATCCTGTACCTCAGATTGTAGATCCTTTGTCAGTGTCAGCCATTTGGATGAGTCACGACCATTGCTTCGCCAATGTGCTCTCTGTGAAAGCCTGAGAGAATGTTTTCTCTCCATGTGACTCTCCTAGGCACACTCTACATCATCGATCACTTTCCTCTTTGGACCCATAATCTCCTTGATCAGAAAATTTGGGACACTACTGAGTTATGTGACATTACAGTACAAGTTCTCATATGTCCTGAGTCTTAATTGACCTTGGAAGGCTAGGGCCAAAATGTTGGCTTTCCTTGCAGCC
>NW_004524926.1:287306-349370 GCF_000260255.1 Octodon degus
TCTGTCTGAATATCAAACATCTTAGGCATAACATGGAACAGGTATTTTTCATCAAGTATTGATATGTTGAACTTTAAATCCCTACAGAGTATGATGAAAAAACATTTAAAAATTAGAATATATTTTAAAAATAGGCATAAAGAATTATATACTTCTTATGTTTATACATAAGTCCAGAAATCTAACTATATACAACCTTGAAGCAGGACAGTCCCACAACATTCCTTTTCTTGTCTCCTGCCTTCATTCACCACCCCCTCTCTAGGTTTTTTGAAGCAGTGTCTTACTTTGTAATTCAGGCTGGCCTTGAATTCACTGTGTAGCCCAGGCTGGCAGGGAGCCTACAGTTCTCCTGCCTTGGCCTGTGGAGTGCTAGGATTACAGGCAAGCAGCACCTGCTTGGCTCAGACCCTCTGGTGGTCCCAACACCAGGAGTCTGACACACACAGATCAGGGAGCCACCCAGCCCTTGGTCCTCCCTGTAGACATGCCCCTCCACCCACAGATGCTGCACATCCCATGGGGGATAGACCCAGAGGTGATGCTATACACCCAGTTCCATGCACACCCCAGTACACACAGGATCACTAAAGCAATCACCCTCCTCCAAAACAGGCTCAATTCCTCGCACATGGCTTCAGGCTGGGAACATGGTCAGGGGTCTGGGTAGGAGCAAGCTGTTCCCTGGGCTCCAGCACAGCCTCCCCGCCACCACCACCACCAACCGCATCCCCAGCTGGAGATACAGGGCATAGGAGGGCGCAGGACCATTCTCATGGGCCCTCCCTGCCCAGCACTGTAAACTTAGCACCCGGAATACTCCTGCCCGCCTTCCCCAGCACCAGCAAAGACATCCTGGACACCTGCTGCCCTGACACTCCAACACAGCCTGCTCACCTTGTCAGCTGTCCCACTCTATGCCACAGCCTAGCCCATAGAGCTGCCCCAGCACCAGCCTCACTCCCATCTGCCCTGGAACATCCACAGCCAACTCTCTACCTCCCTATCCTGGGATGCAAAGGAGACCAGGAACAGGTGGTCCTGTCTTATGGGGCTACACAGCACCCATCTCACCATCACCTCGGGATCTGCCTGTGCCCAGCACTCAGGGCCTGGGAAACCACCCTAGCCGAGCTCTCTACTAGACCCTTGGAGCACACTGTTTCTCTAGCCCCTAAGCCTCCCCCATAAACCGCTCAAATGCCTTCTCATCCCTGACCTCCCCACACTTTACCCTTGGAAAAGTCATAGGTCCCACAGCCCACGTTGACCTGGGGACCAGGCCCCACCCCGGTTCCCCCAAAATCACACACAAGGGCTCCCTCTGCACGCACCACAGGCAGTACTAATGCTGGTAGTTCCCTTGCTAAAGCCATCAATTTTTTAGAAAACACAAGGAAAGGGCATATCAAAGTTTACTTACATTTTTTGGTACCAGGAATTGAACTCAGCGCTTCAAACTTGCCAGACAGGCACTGTGCCACTGAGCTATATCCCAGACGCTCAAACTTTAAAAAGTAGCTTTTTAAAAGATTTGGGCAAGAGGGTGAAATGGCAAACACTGCCACTGTGGTTTCTGAAGGAAGTCCCAGTGGGTACCCGGGGTGCAGGATAGAGCCCTGGGGACACTGAAAGAGTGACAGCCGGTGTCACCACCCCCAGCAGTGGCAAGGGAGCACCGGCAGCAACCTAGGGCCTACAGACACCAGGGTTTCTGAGCCAGTAAGGCAGACTCCTGGCTGCCCTCCACGGCTGATAATCCGGGGTGGGGGACATAATCAGTGCACACACAAATCTGTGTCAGGCACGAATGAGCACAGGGAAGAAATAAACAAAGGAAGGAAGAGAGGAAAGTACTGGAGAGCCGTGTCGGCCAGCATGGGCAGGAAGGCTTGGGGGTGGGGGCGGGGGTGAGTCTGAACATTCCAGCTGGGCGCAGAGTGCGTTGGGCCAGCACAAAGGGCATAGAGCAGGACCAGAGGAAGCCAGGTGCAGAGCAGCGGGGGCCACTGTGGCTGGAGCCGAAGGAGTGACATAATGAGTGACAGCAGATGGAGAGAGGCTCCTGGTGGAGTGAGGGCCACCACACATGCCCAGGAGCCCACAGACGGGTAAGAGTGCAGGTGGAGGCGTGCAAGGCGTAAGTGGTGGGCAGGCAGAGAGGACAAGGAAGGGGAGGGTGAGGTTGCTCACTCCCTTTCTGTCCCTCTAAGTCTGGCCCCTGGCTCTGCTCATCTGGGCCTGTGGTCATCCCTCCATGGCCACACCCAGGTGATGCCAGGTCTGAGGCCTCCTGCCATCCCCACCCCATGCCCAAGAAAGACACCAGGCCCTGAGCCTGACCACTGTCTCTCACTTGCTATATATCCCAGACGAGGCCCTGGCCCTCTCTGAGCCTTGGCTCTACAGCCACACAATGGAGAGGTCCCCACCCCTCAGCTCAGTCAGGACCAGGCACCAGCAGGCCCTTGGGACACTGGTGTGGTACACACTGCAGGTGACAGCACTCACATGGTCAGTGCAGTCACACAGAGATGCAGGCCTCTGACTCCTCAGACCCACTGAAGTGTCATGCCCCACGTACCTTCCCCCAACACATACACACTCCAAGTAGGAAAGACTGAAAACAACACAGTCCCAGTGCTGCTTATGGGAACATGAACATATCCAGAAGGGCCTGGTGGCGCACGCCTGCAACCTAATGCTCTGGAAGGCTGAGGCAGGAAGGTCACCAAGTTTCAGCCCACCCCGAGCAACTTAGCAACTCACTAAGACCCTATCTCAAAATGAAAAGTTAAAAAAAGGATGAGGAGTGCAGCTCAATGCAAAGGCCCCAACTATCAATCAATCCCAAGTATCAAAAAAAAGTATTTTTTAAACACAAGCATTCCCCCAAGATAAGAGATAAATTATACAGCACAGTCGAATGGCTGCACAGTGGGCAGAAACAGACACCTGTCCAATGGGGGAGACAGCGGGGATGAAATAAATTAATAAAGCAGGACCCTGCAGAGGCTGAGATTATGAACTCCTAGCCTCAGGGTCAAACTAAAAACAACAGGATCCTGCAGGTCTCCACTGGGCACCCCATCGGGGAGCAACTAGGAAGAGAGGGCAGGACCACACACAGCCTAGCCACGAGGCTCAGCCTCCTCCTCACGGGGATTGGGCTAGAGATGGACATGTGACCAATAAGACACAGAGCTGCCAGAAGACAGGTGGTAGGGACGCTAAGGCCTGGCAGCCTCACCTTAGTCTCTAGGATGCCCTGGCCACCAAGTAAGAGGTCTGACTGCCCTGTGGGACAGGCCACATGAGTGCAGTCCTCCTGAAGTCCACTACATTCCAATTGTGAGCCACCAGAGGATTAATCCACTTAGGGGGCAAGGCCCTCAGGCTCCAACGCGTTCCCAAAAGCCCTCCTCCACGCAGAGGAGCCAAGGCGTCACACAGAGCTTCTGGCAAACAGGCCACAGGCATGGCCAGCCACACCCAAAGCCCAACCTCGTCACTCAGAGGCAAGTGAGGCTGGGCCGTGCATCCTTCAGGGTTCATGGTACAGCCCTTTACGTACAAGAAAAAGGGAACAAGAGGCCTGAGACAGTGCCCCGAAAAGCACCCAGAAAAGGCTTCAGCCTTGCCGACCTCCTGAACCCAGGGACCCCTCCTCTTCCTGCCCTTCTTGCTGCTCCCTGACCCTCCATGAACTCGCACCTCTCCTGGAGGGTGAGGCCACTTCCCCTTTCCATCAGCCCCCATGCTCATCCACTGCACCCTCCTCAAACACTCACTGGGCTGGCAAGGATACTACAAGGTCAAGGTGGCCCCGGGGATAACCTCCACCACTGGAAATGCGGGTACAAATCATGTCACAGCAGTCCCCAACCAGATCCAGAGGGGAAACATTCCTGGATGCCCAGTGGGTGCAGGAAGCTACAGAGAGCACCCACCCTAGGTGTACTGTGGGTCACTCTTACTGTGATCTCGGCAACTTCAACATACCATTACCTCTTCTTTCTTGAGAACTTCCCTCTTGCACTTCAAGAAAGCACCTTATTATTTCTCTTTGATGTATCCCAAGGTCAGTGTCACTATTCTATGCTTTGGAGTCACTGTTAAGCAAACTAAGGATTACAAAGACACAAGTACTGTGCTGCCACTACCATCTAACTGCTGAGACAGCCATCGGGTCCCTGGGGGGGTGGGGTTGGGGGCAGCCTATACAGCGTGGATACTCAAGAGCAAGAGTCAAGTCCCAGGAAGGACTGCAGATTTTACTACACTTCTCAGAATAGAGCATGAGGGAAACGCTTACTTGTGGTATTTTTCATGTAATATTTTTGGATTATGATTGCAAATAATTAAACCATGGGAAACAAAACCATGGACAGGGCATGGGACTACTGCACACTGTCAAATCACGGGACAAGGAATGCCCTCTCCTTCACTGATCCTCAGATAATTTCTGATTCTGATGAGAACAGGCTTACCAGATCTAGCAAGGAAAAATACAGGATGTGTGCAGTTTCAGTGGGATTTCAGATAACAATGGGTGACTGTGTGGTGTAAGGATGCCCCAGGCAATACTTAGGACAGACTCATTAGTTTTGTGTCTGAAATGCTGATTGAACTGGGCAGCCTACATGTGATCAGGCAAGAAGAAAGTCTCAGGTTGGACCCGGTATGGTTTTAAAACTTCCTGAGTATTCAGAAGGGAACCTCTTTTAAACAGCAGTCAGCTATATCAAAACAGTAGATCCTGCAAACAGCCAGGATGACAGCGGGGAAATAAACACAGAAGACCCTGGTGATGTGCCAGGGCCAAACATGAGTAATCAGCTCCCCCACCCAGCCACCTGCAAGTCCAGCCAAAGAGCAGGCATGACCAGCAGCTGCATCATGGTGGGGCAGCTCAAAAGCAAGACCTGCTACACTGCCCAACACAGGGGGCCCTGGACACACCGAGCCACGAGTCCTCTCTGTTGGCCCTGGCAAGCTACCCAACTCCTATCTACCAGGCTGGGGTCTCCAAAGCCCTGGGCCTCTTGTCTACTGTCAAAGGAGAGAGAGGAGGCCTGGTGAGGTAGAAGTCTTGGAATCCCTCCCCCAGACCTGGGCCACCTCCTGAACAGCCTGGACTCCTGGTTTAGACTGCCATTTCTATAAGAGGTGGACACTGGGCATTCCACCCCCTCCCAAGGGGCCAGCATGTCTAGTCCTGTGGTCTGGTCACCCCTCAGTCATTAGTCCTCCTAGGTCCATCTTAACACCCACAGTTTCACAAGCCCCACTGCAGGATGTAGAAAATATGGTCCATCCCACAATGAGACTGTATCAACCCTAGAAGGGAAGGGAATCCTGGTACAAGGTACCACATGGAGGAATGCTGATGGTGGCATCCAAAGCCATCAAAAGGGCAAAACCTGAACGATTCTATTTATCTGAGCTCTCTACAGTAGTCAAGTTCAGGGACAGAAAGTAGAAAAGAGATGGCCCAGGGCTGGATGTTGGGTGTAGGATGTTACTGTTTAACAGGGACACTTTCTGTTCAAGACAATCACAAAATGCTGAAACCAGGTAATGGCAATCATTGTACAATGGTGTAAATTTACTTAATGACAATGAACTGTGCACTAAAAAATGGCAGATGGTATGTATATGTTACTCAAAAAGCAACAGCATGTGTGGACTATAGAGCCAGAAGTGGATCAGCACATTGCAGGAAAGGGAACAAAAACTGCAATGAAGACCCAGCAGGAAATAAAGGCCTCTCCTGGGACCTTCCCTTGGTAGCAAGCTTCCTGGCATCCAGGGCCAAAAGGGAAATTAGCAGGTGACCCTGTGCTCTTTGTCTGATAAAAGGAAGTCATCTAGCTTACCAGGAAAAATAAATTTGTTCTCAGCACAAGATCTCAGGGGGCATTTTCGCTGTTGATCAGGTTCTGATTTAATTATCACTTCCTCAGTGCTGACAATACCAGGCACGAGAGTGCAAGTTTCCAGAGATGAGTGTTTCATTTCACCATGCTCTACAGTGAGGAAACTGAGACCCAGACATGGAAAATGACCTGTTGGGGTCACATGACCAGTGAAAGGCAGCAAAGGAATGGGACGCCAGAGCTGTCTGGCCAAGGAATAAGGCCAGGGTCCTGCAGATCCAGCAGGTCCTGCAACTGGCAATATTCACAGAGCTCTGTGACTGCCAGCCACTAGTACAGGTGCAGGCTGTGGAGGAGAACAAGGCCAGTGAGTCCTGGGTTCACATCATGGTCCAGCAGGACAGAGGGGCCAGTGCTCAGTCCCAGTGGGAGGTTACAGCTGACAGAAAGCAGAAAACCTGGGAAAACCTACAGGATGTTGCTTAGAGATCTAATGGGTGGAGCCAAAAATCACCCCGACCAGTCATAGCAAAGCCTGAGACAGATTCCCAGGGAGACGGTGGGGCTTCACACTTGGGGGACAGGGAGGGCCAGGTCTGTCTCTTACCATGCCAGGTAAGAGACCCAACTCAACTAAGTCAGAGTCCCCTGCAGGGACTGTGAGGCACAATTTCTTTTCTCTTTCTTTCTTTTTTTTAAACAATGGTATTTGGTTGTTACAGAGTCTCACTGCACAGCTAGGACTCATAGTGATCCTCCTGCTTTCAGCTTCTCCAGCACTGGGATTACAGGTATGCACCACCACAACAGGATTCTGTGGTCAACTCAGCCCGCCCTGGGGGTGGGGCTGGTGCAGCGTGTGGTGCCAGGAATCAATCAAACTGCAGTCTCTGCGCTTGCCTAAGCTTACCGAAGCAGGTGCTTTAGTCCACTGAGCTATCTCACCAGCCCCTGTAAAGCACATTTTCAACATGTGCCTTTTCACTAGGAAGGCATTTTCAAACAAAAGAAAGACAAAGAAAACAAAAAGGCAGTTGCAGTAATTTAGCAAAAGGCAACAAAAGCCAGAGAGGACAGGATGCTGGCAGAGAGAAAGGGAAGAGAGGAGGGAAGTGAGGGTCACAAATTATCAAAAGCCAAGGGATGGTGGAGCTTGGCTTCCAACTTGAAAGCCTCATTTCCTTCACTTCCTGTGGCTTTAAGTCTTAATAACTGGATGGCGTGATCCACGACAGCAGCAAGGCCAGAGTGAAGGGAAGGGTTGTGGGTTGGGCTTCGGGAGTGCTGTGATCCTCTGGGCAGGACAGCATGGGCAGGCCGAAGGCACAGGGCACCTGAGACCCAGGAGGAGGAGGAAAGAGCCTGTGGGGTGGCCGAGAGCTGGGCCCAGAAGCACAGGCCTGTAGCACTAGCTACTAGAGAAGCTGAGGCAGGAGGATCACTGCAGCCTGAAGGTCTGGGCCAGCCTGGGCAACAGAGCAAGATGCTCTAAAACAAACAACGAAAAAGCAGTAACTCAGCACAGCCCCAGGCAAGACTTGGGGTGCTGGGAATCTTGGTGAGCTCATGAGAACACTGAGAAAAATCCTTCAAGCCAGGTTGTCCACCCCTCCCTTCCCATTCCTCCCTAAGAAAGAAAAAGAATGCAATGCTCCCCACTGCATGCTTGAGGGCCGACCCCCCCATCTGTGTAATCACTAAACTCATTACCAGCACAAGCAGGTGAAAAATTAGAGATTAATGTCCATGACTTTTAATCAACCTCTGAGAAAAGAAAATGTTGCTTTTGGCACCAGAGGAGACTGATGTTTTCCTTCCCCACATCTCTGCTCTGTGCAGAGGAAACAGTCCCAGGGCAGAGAGTTGAGCAAAGGCTCTGCCCCTGCCCAGGCGGCCAAGGCTGAGATCAGGCTCCCACCTGGCTCTCTGCACACCCCACCCCACTCCACCCCCACCCCACTGTCCCAGCAGCCAGGAGAGGGCACACACGTGTTCTCCCTGCCTATGACACCCTAGGCAACATCCCTGTGGCCTGCCACCCTTCACCACACTCAGGACTCCAAATTCTCACCATCGACTCTGGCCCCAGGGGGATCTGGGAACAGCTATAGATGATCCACCCACCACCACCACCATCAAAAATAATAAAACAACTCTGCAGTGGACCCTTCAGACCCTGGTGTCTGACCTTCCAGCACATGTTCAGCATCTTTCCAAGAACAGCCCCACGATTCCACCTGAGGTCCAGACCACCCCAGTGCCACAACAACACATGCTTCCCAAAACCCTCACAATGATGCCAGCCCAGAGAGGGACATCATGCCAGGTAAGAGACCCAATTCAACCAAATCAGAGGCAAACAGCCTCTCTCTTTCCCATTGTAGATAAGATGATGAGTTAAAATTCAGGTTCCAAAGGCCAGAAACTGGCACTGGGCCAGCTCAATCCATTGATCATTGTAGTCAACAGAGGAGAGACACATGGTGACAGTTACTGGATACCTAGGTTCAGCCACACTTGAAGCTAACTAAAAAGGTGATCCACATAACAACGGGAATCCATTTTGCTTTAGCTAACTTGGACCAGGTTTTCTGTCACTTGCAACCAGGAGTCTTACCAAGAGGCATACCTAAAACAGATTGGGGACTTCCTAGGTGACCCTGACCATCCCTCAGGCAAATGCTTGGCTAAAGACATAGAACCAAGGATAAAGTAAAAACTTCTAAGGGCAGCACTGAAAGCCTCCT
The DNA here is from genome assembly GCF_000260255.1 of Octodon degus. Taxonomy (NCBI): domain Eukaryota; kingdom Metazoa; phylum Chordata; class Mammalia; order Rodentia; family Octodontidae; genus Octodon; species Octodon degus. The sequence continues at coordinate 295,933 of NW_004524926.1, forward strand.
ACCATCCACCAGTGGTGGTAAGTTTATAGCTCAGGCTGTTTGTTATCACTGAAAGCTCTAAAAGGTTCCCAATTGCTGAATCTAATCCTACCCCATTTTTCCTAGCCCATTTTGCTCTATCGCCCTCTAAACTCCCAATTTCTGCAAAACACAAAGAATTTTCCTGGTTCCTAGCCTCTCATTTTTGTTCATATCATTACATTTTCTCCTAAAACTCTGCACATTGAAATCCATCTCTTCCTTTCAAGTCAAACTCCAAGCATGGGTGGATGGATAAAGTGGTGGATAGGTGGTTAAGTGGATGGGTGGATAGATGCATGGATAAATGGATGGATGGATGGATGGATGGATGGATGGATGGATGGATGGATGGATGGTTGAGTGTGTTGTGGATTGATTGGTGGTATATATGAAGATGAATGGGTGGGAAGATGTGTAAATGGATGGGTGAGTGGATGGGAGGATGGATGGCTAGGCGGCTGGGTAAATGAGTAAGTAGGCAACTGTGTAGATGCAGAAGATGATGAGTGGACTGGTAGGTCAGATGGATGAAAGGTGGATTAGGAGATGGATATGTAAACTGGTATGGGGAGAACTGGTACGGGATGGGTAAACGGGCAGATGGTAGACAGATCGTGGGTAAATGGATGAAAGGCTGGTAATAAATGGAGAACAGATAGATGGAAAGGTAAATCTATGGATGAATGGGTAAACTGGAACTAAACTGGTGGGTGAACAGTGGGTGGTGGGTAGTTGAGTGGGTGAGAAAGATGGAGGATCAAAAAACAACTGGCTGGCTGGGTAGGTGGATGGGAACGTGCATGGATGGGTAGGGACAGTAGTATAGGGAAGGATGGAAGAGCAGGTAGGTCCCAGATGTGTGGCCACACAGATGCATGGGAAAATGGCCAGAGATTAGGGGAGCAGAAATGGGCAAACTCTCAAGCCAGAGCCCTTCTTAGGACCCCTGAAACATCCTAGGACAAGGTGCAGGGCTCTTTCATAGCCCAGCATCTCAGATATATCCCCTGCATGGGGGTACTGTGTTGGAAGCATAGGCTCTGGAATCAGACTGGCCCATGTTCAAATCCCAGAGGAGCCACTTCCTGACTGTGTGGCCACAGGACAGGGACTGTGGCGTGCTCTGCCTGGCTTTCCACATCTATAGAAGGAGAATAGTCATGCTCACCTCTGGGGCTGCGAGAATGAAAAAAAATCTTATCCACAGAGGCTAGCAAAACACTGGCCCAGCCAGAGCCTAGAGTAGTTTCCATCCTATTAAAAATTATTAGAAGTAACTGTTTTAAGCATAGAGAAAGGATGGAGCCTCCCCAGCTCCTTGCAGTGATGAGCAAAACCTTGATGCCTAAAAAAAGGATAGTACAAGAAAAGAATCCAGCTGCCAAATCCTAAGTGAACTATTAGACTATAGAATCCAGTAGCATATTAAAAGTTTAATAATAATAGTAGTAATAATAATAACAATAGTGCTCTAATAGGGTTTAAAACTGTTAGTACTTTTTATTCACTGCATTATTCAAAATTCTACACAACCATCTTACTAAATGCTGGAAAAATGTGTGTGATAAAATTCAACATCTTGGAATTAAAAGCCTCTGAGAAGGATACACCCACCTCCCCTCTTACAGCAGTGGTCCTCAGCCTTTTTTGGCAGAAGGGACTGGTTTCTGTGGCAATAATTTTTCCACAGATTGGGGGAGGTCATTTTCAGTATGATTCACGCACATTACCTTTACAGTACATTTTATTTTCTATTACTATTGTATTGTAGCATATGATGAAATTATTCTGTAACTCATCATAATGCACAATCAGCAGGAGCCTTGAGCTTCTCTTCCTATCTGTCCTAGGCTGGGATGGGACAGTTCCATCTGAGGGTAATGGAAGACAGTGACACCTCCTGTGTGTTGGTTATGGGCAGTCTACCCTACAGTCTGTTTTGGTTACTGTCACTGAAAAGCCTGCTTTACAAAGATGGGTGCTGGAGTGGTAGCAGGCTGTTCTGTGCTTCTGCAGCATTCGCGGAATGCTGCACTTTGATTTTAACCCAGAACCTATGGAGATTTGAAGTCATCTCAACCAATCTTCTAAGGTCACAGTCATTTGTGAGCTCAAGCATTTGATACTGTTTTCCCACGGACAAAGTTGATTCATCTGTCTTATTCACAAATGAGTCCCAGATCCACTCCTTCCCAGTTCGGGGGTCTCTTGTGGTTAGGAAGTAATGCTCTAACACCTTTAAAAGCTGAGACGAGTGATCATGTACCAGCTAGGAGAAAGAAGGTCCTGATGTGGGCTCTTTAAAATCTCTGCTAATATTTAAAATGTACCAAAAAATCCCTGTTCACTCAGCAGTCCCATCATTCCAGGTTGGCTTTGAATGCGGCCACTTTACCTGCCAACCTGAACACAGTTGTCATTCTCATCTGAAGTGACAAAGTGAGTTCACCGAGCAGGTAGAATATATCACATGAGTAGGCAAGTTCTAAGCCATGGAAACATACTGCGGTGGTGACTGTGCTTCTAAAAGAAACCTGTGGGGTGGCTCTTGTAACTCAAAAGACTCTGCCCAATGACCTACCTTTAGAAAGCTGTGTCACTTCTCCATGTAAAATGCGTGCCCTGAGCATGCAGTGCCCCACAGAGCCCTGGGAACAGACATGAGCTGAGGGTGCATACTTCAGTGTAGCTGATAATCACAACACGGAGAACAGTAGCTTCGGGGGCCATTTTGCTATGGGTGACACAGTCTGTAGACTCACATTCAGAAGGGACCTCTTTGAACTGAGTATCAGTGAAGTCAGAAAGCCGTCCAGTCCCAGCAGTCACTCTGTGCATCACATATGGGCACAAACTGATTGACTCAGTCTTCCTGTTATGTAATTGTTCAAAGACTTGAATAGTTCTGCAGCTGTGGTGCTGAGTGGCAACAAAGCACACATAACATATCCTCCCCTTCGCCTGAAAAACGTAGCACACAAAACCATACATCACTGCCTTGTTGTCCACCTTGGCGGACTCAACTTGGACTGCATACAACTGTGACTCACTCATCCTCTCCAAAACTGTGCCTCAGTGTCCTGTGTTGTTCTCTCAGTTCATGTAGCGTCAGTGCTGGCAAAAAGAGGGACATGTGCTACCTTATGGACTGCACCCTTCCCCAAATGTGCGTGGCACATATCCTCGGTAGCAGGCGGGACCAACTCTTCACCAACAGTAAAGGGCTTCTTAGCTTTAGCATTGGACTGTCTACCAAGAATGATGCTCTCAGTACAAACACATCTGATGAGATGGTGGCCTTTAGAATGGCTTCTTGCCAGGGAGATAGCTCAGTGGAATAAGCACTTCCCTGGCAAGCGCAAGAGCCTGAGTTCAATCCCCGGTTCCGAAAAAAAAAAAAAAGAATGGCTTCTATACTTTACACACAGGTTTGTTTCTTCTTTCGAAAAACTCCACAAAGACTCATCCTTTAATGTAGGGTGCTTGGCTTCCATGGTGTGTGCAGCTTCCACAGTTTCATGGCTTCACTGGACAGCCAGCCACTAGCCACATATTATACAAAGTGAGGTTGGAGGATGTGAATCATCTGTTGCAACAAATCTGTAATTTCAGTAGGACTCTTGGTATTTTCTTTCAAATGCAGCTTTCTTTGTTGCTGGCAGTCTTAAGAGTCTTCTGCTGTCTTATCACTGGGTCTTTGCTCCTTTCCAAAGCAGCTCTCCAGTTATGTTTTTAAAGCTCATTTTGGCTTGGGTTAGCTGCAGGTTCACCAAAACTGCGACTAAGATGAGGGACACTGTTGAAAAGAAGCACGGGCAGGCCACTTGCAGACTGTGAAGTCTCTGATTCTTACTTAAAGCCTTCCACCAGACCCAACTGTACACTTGACGTGTATAACTCATCCATCCTGCCACCAGACACAGCTTATCACTTAGCAGTCCCTGGTGAGGTTCTGATAGGAGACTGTAAGAAACTAATTTATCCCTGATTTATCCCGGTCTCTGTACAGCCAATCCTCCCTGCTAATGTTATTCCTGCATCCGCATCCATTCCCCAGTGCTAGCAGCACTCCCTCAGCTCCACCTGAGATCACTGGTATTAGATTTTCATAAAGAGTTCACAGCCTAGATTCCCCATGTCCACAGTTCACAGCAGGGTTCATGCACCTATGGGACTCTAATGTCACCACGAATCTCACAGGAAGTGGAGCTCAGGTGGTAACTGGGTGATGAGGGCAGCTGGAAACACAAATGAAGCTTCACTCACTGGATGGCTGCTCCTGCCTGTTGTGTGGCCTGGTTCCTGGGAGACCATGGACTGGCACCTTGAGGGGGGTACTTCAGTGACTCTCAGGAGGAGCAGAAGGGCAGGATCCTTAAAGCATGGTGGGCTGGGGACCTTGGCGCTGCCCTCCTCCTGAGCTCCTCAATGGCCTCTTGAGAGAAGGCAGCTCAGTGGCCCACTCTACCCAGGTAGAGTGAAAGCCAGCAGATTCATCTGTGCTCAGAGTACTCCAAGGAGGGGACGGGACCTTGAGAGGGGTGTGGACCAGCTCTCACCCATCTCTCGCCCATACAATCCTTTTGCTTTTGCTTTTTTTTTTTTTTTGTTTTCCTTTTAAAACAATAAGTTTGTTTTGAAGCAAGCCTGAAGACCAAGGTCCCTTTCCATGATGGATGTGTATATATGTGACCAAGCATTCATGTGTGTGTGCACATGCATGCACACACATGCAACATGTGTACATGTGCATACACATTAATGTGCCAGACAACCTCTTCTCTGTTGGCCTGAGCCAGCTGCTGGGTGACTGCCTCACAACACCCTAACCATTTCCTCCCCACCTGTGTCCTGCTCCCCTTTGCCCAGATCACATTGCTCAAAATCATCAGTGGGCGGATCCATTCCCCACACTTCAGTGCAGCCAGCTCCACCAACATCACCACCTCGGGCCCACACACTCTGCCACCTGCATATTTCACTGCGGACCTGCCTTCCCCCAACCAGATGGATGCATGTCCCGGAGGTGGGGCAGGGAAAGAGACAAGCGAAAAGCTAAAACTGAGAGGCTGGAGAATAAGGGCAGACATCCATCAGGGAGACAGAAAGAGACAAGACAGAGACAGAAGCAGAGGTGGAAAGCCAAGCAGAGCCATGGAAACCTGACAGAGACAGGGAGAGGGAGAGAGGCAGGCCAGCCACCCCGTAGAGAGCTCACTCAGCCTCCACCACTGCTCAGCAGCATCTGGAAGGCTGCACTGGCCAGGGGAGGGGCAGCCAGGCGCTCTGAGACTCCCCTGGGGCCTTTGCTGTGCCAATGCCCTAATTTACTTCCACGGGCCTGAAATTTAGGAATTTCTCAGGGCTGCCAGTGAGGCAGCCGGGTGTAGAAAGCGGCAGGGTCTGACCCAGGCTGTGGTCCAAGTCCCAGAGCCCCCCACAGCACTCAGGCGTCCCTGCTGAAGCAAAGGGGCACCTCATGCAGGGCAAGCTGTGCACTTCCAGAGACCTGGCGCAAATCAAACCCAGCTCTTCCCTTCAGCTGCCAGGCCATGCACAGCCTGGGATGCCTGGAACAGCAACACTTTCATCTGCAAGATGGGCCTGATTGCTGAAGTCTTCCCACCATCTGGAGGCTTTGAAGACAGTGTAGAGACCCTGCTGCCACACCCAGCACACCACGAACTTTCCATCGTGTTCAAAGAGGAAAAGAAAGGAGAGGCTTTAGCCCTGCACACTTCTCGCAGCTCCTGGCCCCTCCCTCGGCCAGGCGCACTTCTTTCAGTGGACCCTATTCATCCCTAAAGAGCCAGTTAAACACTCCCTTTCTCTGGGAAACCCATCCTCAGAGTTCACTGCTACTTCTCTGTGACTGTCTCACCCTGTACCCTCAGGGCTCAGAGACACAAGGATGAAGAGGTTTGGAACAAACCCTCAAAGAATGAGAGATACTGCCCAAATCCCAGGGGCACCCTGAGCCCCACCCCTTCTCACTGGCTCCCATTTTAACAGGAACTACTGAAAACCCTGCATAGCAGCTGCTTGTACCTGAATGTCCCCATGTTCCCTTTGAGCAAGCCACCGGGAAGGATGGGATCAGAAAAGAAATATGCAGGCAGGACAGAGATATTTGGGACCTCTACATTCCTTCCTAGAAGCTCCCAAATTTCCTCTGGGGAGGCTCCTCCTCCACTCTTAGGCTATATGGACTTCTGGTTGGCAAATTAGAAGTCTCTTTCTCCATCCACAGTGACCAGAGACAGACAGTTACATGACCCAGGCCCACAGGCCCACACTGATGCTTCTAGAAGAGCGGAGGACCTCTTGCTGCTCAGGAATGTGAGCTGCTGGGGACACCTAACAACCAAGTGGCAGAACCTGTCTGGGAATAGGTGGAGCGAAGCACAGTGAATATGGGGACAAGACCCTGAAATAGCACCTTTCCAGCTCTGGATACAGCCTTGCCTGAAGCTAACATTTACTTTTCTTGTTTTTTTTTGTTTTTTTTGTTTTTGTTTTTGTTTTTCTTAAATTGTACATTCTATCCCCTCAAATCAAAATAATTCTGACTCTTGTGACACTAAAGACCAAATAACAACCTTGCACCACTGCTGACTCAACCCTGTGATGTACGAATTCTAGGAGTTACTAAACTTTGCCCCCACATTCTCTGGAATGGCTCAGCACATAGCCCTAGGGCCATGTCACTAGCATGATCATGTGACCGTCCCCAACTACCACTGATTGGCCAAGGTGGACATCTCTCCCAAGCTGGGCCAACCAGACCTCTCCCCTCAGATGTAGGCCTGGAACAACAAGGAAGCACAGTCTATCTGTGGAGGCAGGAATGGTCAGCTCCGAAGTTCTAGGCTGAAGGTGGGATCCCCTTAGGGACAGGCAGGCCACCCCAAAGGCAGCAGTGGAAACTTAGCTGGGCCATAGTGTCACAGGCAGAGGCCTTTCCAGCCCTGTGGGCTATGGAGGTCTGAAGCTGAGAAAGGGTCACTCAGCTATCCCAAGGGGATGTCACTAAGTTGACACATTTTACCTGGGGGTCCAAAAGGGCCAACTGGGGGCTAGCACTTCATTACACCAATCTGCTATGGACTCTGTGTTTGTGTCCCCTCAAATTCTGAGGGGACAGAACAACAAGAAATCTAAATTTAGATTTTTAAAGCTATTTCTCACCCAATCTATCATTTAATCAACATTTAAGACCTGCTTCCCATTTTCTAGCTCCACTTCATCCAGCAGAGAACTAAGGCACAGACAAGTTTTCCATTTTCCAATGCTGCTAAAGCTCTATCCCCAGGGGACGACATTAGGAGGCAGATCCTTCAGGACACTGTCACCAGGCTCCTATCCAGCCACTGGAGTAGATCCCCATGACAGGAACCGCATCCCTCCAAAAGGAGGAAGAGAGCCAGCAGTCACCTGTCTACCCCTTATCCCCCTGGCATGAAGCTACACTCCTGGAGCAGCATCTGCCACACATTGGCCTGGGACTCCCAGCTTCAGAAGCACAAGAAATAAGTGTCAGCTGTGCCAGGCACCAAAGTACCATATTTTGTTAGAGTCACCAAAGCTGACTAAGGCATGGCCTCCTTCTTGTGGCAGTGTGAGGTCAGGCACTCAGTTCCAACAAACCTGTAGGAAGGGGCGCAGGAGTCCTCACTGTGGGTGCTACTGGAATAAACCCCAAGAAGCAACATTAATGACCCCTGATCACCCTAGCACTACACTTTACAATTCGCAAGGGTCTCTCCTTGTCAGGCCTATGACTCTCCTCCCTAGACAGCTCTGGCCTTCCCTGGCTGAGACCCCAGGCTCTGCCACCTCGGCTCCCAGGTCTCTGCCAGGTAGCTCAAAAGGGCAGAGCTGAGATGTAGAAGGCAACTCCAGGGCCTGCATGTGCACAGGGACCGGACCGGACCGGACCTGAGGACAGAGACCTGTATTTGGAAACCTTGCCTGCCAGAGCCCAACCCAGCACACAACACACTGGGGGTCCCTGGGAGACAGGAGGCAGCTCTGGGCCCTGTCAGCCATCTAGACACAACCATGCCCAGCTGTGCCCAACTTCAGGGACAGAGGTTGAGGTTATTCCCCTGGTGAGGAATAACCTCTTCCCATCCTCTTAATGCAGTAGGGCACTAGAGAATGACTGTGTGGCCCGTGAGCCTCCAACATCCCTAGGACGCACGGGACATCTTTGTAACAAATGGCAGACAAGTCTGGGGCAGGAGGAAAGTGGCAGCTGTTTTCTTCGGTGCCATGAATAGCTAGAGCACTGATCAAGCGCTGCCTTTCAAAATAAGTGTGAGTGAAACTGCGCTGGGAGCTTTCATGGAAAGCAGAGAAGGCAGGAGGCCAGTGACCGGGTGACCGGCGTCATGCTATCGGAAAAGGAAGTAACACCGCCTCTGCCAGCCCTGTAATCAGATAGCAGCCATGGGGGTAGCAGGGACCAGAAAAGGGTAATGAAATAAACTTTCTTTTAGAGATAAGCAGAGGAACAGATAGGGGACACAGAGCCTGTCTGCTTCCTTGTGACAGAGGACCTGGGACACTGTCTAAGAAAGGGCACTGGAGAACAGTTTCCTTTGGGTGTGCACGTAAGCATGAGTATGTGAGACCATGGCAGGCGTGGCAGGGTTATGCCTTTGAGGGGTAAAGATATATCAAGACCCCGACCCTGGACCACCTGAAAGCTGACGTGGAACCAAGCACTGGGAAGAAGACCCAAGCCCTGGTATAGCCCATCATAGGCAGTGGCATCTCAGTGACCAGCAGGGTGAAAGATGGCACGGTCCAGCGCACACACAGTTATCTCGGTCTCCCTGCAGAGTGTGGGTGCAGCTTCCCGCGTGTTCCTCATCCCCACCAACCCTCCAGGCAGGGCTGCCCAGGCCCATGGTGCAGATCAGGCCGTCAGGCTGGGAGAAGAAACTCGCATGATCTCTGGTGCTGGGCTGAGGCCATGGCAGGTGCCAGCATCCTTCCCATATACCCCTACCTCAGAGGCCACGGGTCAGGCTATGCCTGGGCACTGAATGCCAGCAGAGACAGCAGGCTGTTCTCAATTCAGAGAGGAACACAGGGAGGCCACGCTGAGGTGACCCAGACCCAGCACTTGGTACTCAATGCCAACTCTGCCTCTACCCGGCCAGGGGCTCCCACCATCCTCCTGGACCCAACCCAGGGCTCGGGTGGCACCACTTCCTCACTAGCTCTGAGACTTGGGTGGGGACGCTTGAGCCAAGGACAATACGGTCCCTCTCAGCAGGGCCAGGTTCCCCACCCTAGAGAAAGGAAATAACCTTTTCCCAGACCAGCCATAGCTTTGTAACAATAGCCATGTAGGAGCAGAGAGAGGCATGCTTGCAACATTCCCAGATTACAGAAACTGTAATAAGGACAATAGCACAAAGTCATGCACAGCCTGAGCCGCATGGTCCCGGGAAGGGACGTGCTCAACGTGCATGGAGGAGGGAAATGAAAGCACAGGACAGCCACAGTGCCCCACACTTGACAACCTGGTAGTGGGCAGAGCTGACACCCAGCCTGGTTCCTTTCATTGCTTGCAGTGGAACTACAGGAAGGTATCCCCGTGCCTCTGTTTCCCCACCCTGTCACCCTCAAAGCCTACCACGTGCTGCCCTGCCCGGTCCTTCCCCTACTCCTGGTCCTCCAATGTCACAGATCTAGCAGGATCTCCCTCCTGCTCAGAGCACTCTGAAGCTGCCCACGGGTGCCCTCAGATCAAAAGTAGGGGTCCTCCAGTTTTGGTGCAAGGGTCCTGCCCATCTTTATTTCCCATCTCCCCTGTGACCTATTCACCAAAAGAAGCCACGTATTCTCCCATCCCCAGGTCTCTCCAGCCACCTTCCCACCCTCACACCAGCAGCACTTCTTCCTGGAAGCCCTCCCTGACCACTCCACACTCCCACAACCTCAGCACTGCGGAACTGAGCGTGTAGCACCCCAGACTCTTGAAGTAACTGCAGAGTCGCCACATGTGTGTTGTTCCCTCCCACTCCAGCCCCAGTCCCAGGATGAGCCCACATGTATACTATGGTGAGGCCTGAGCCCACTGCAGCTCAGAAATCCCAAGGAGCTACTAGCCTGCAAGGGTCTCCCTGGCTCCTCCCACAAAATGCCAGGAAGGGTTCCCACCCTCTCCAAGGGAAGCCACAGATCCAGGATTCTCTGTCCTCTCAGGAATGGAGTAAGGTGTTCCTCAAACTGCCCTCAAACCAGAGCTTGGCCTTACTCTGCATACAGCCCAGCAAGAATCCCAGTGGCTCCACCTCCCAGGAGGTCCAGAAACTAACTGGTGCTCACGACCAGCACCCTTGGACTGAGACCCCCACTGCCACTCCAACCTGTTCCCCACTTTCCAGGGGCAGGGGTACCTTTAGGATCTCAACCAGTCCCTGTCCCTCCCTAATCCAACTGCCCTGTGGCTCCAACTCACACCCTGCAACACTTCCAAAATAATGTCGGGGGTCCTGTCCCCCATATGCTCATGGTCAGTTGTCTCTGCCTTGGCATCTGGCTTACTGTCCCTTCTCCCCATAATGCCCAGTGCTGGGTCTCTCCCCCTCCACCCACCCTAGGCATCTGCCCCTTCTTGTACACACAGCCCACACAAGACATGCACTGATCTGTCCTCTGTCTGTGTCGCCCCCCAGGATGGGATTCTGCGTTGTTGGAGGACATCATCTTGGTCACTGTGTCATCCCCAGCACTCACAGCAGTGCCTGGCACTCAGGAGGTGCTCATTGAGGTCATGGTGCCCCCTGGGCCATCAGAGGAGTGGTGCCTACCACAGAAAGCGCCCATAGTCCACACCTAGAAGTAGGCACACCCCCGGGAGAAGGGGTGTGGAAAAAGGAGGGAGAAGGGGTGAGGGAAACGGAGGGAGAAAGGGCAGGAGTGTTTCTTTCATCTGTTCGCCAAACTTGAAAAAAAAAGACTTCAGTACTATATAATTTTGATCTCCTTGAAAACCCAAAAAGTCTAACAAAGGACCCAGTGGAAAGTCTCACCAGCAACCTCCTCCACCACCATTCACCCCACCCGTCACCCAGCAAGCACAAGGAAGTGGAAGCGCTGATGCTAGTTTTCCATGTATCCTTTTGGGTTTGAGGGTGCACAAGTGCACACATGAATTTATATTCTGATTTTATAAGAGACAAAATGCATTACACACCAATCAGCTCCTCATTCTCTTCTAATAGATCTTAAAAATCTTTCCATAGAGAGCTTCCTTGGGTCTTTTTTATAGCTACCTAATAATCCACAGCCAGGATGTGGATTTATTCAACCAGCATGCCTCATCCTGGATCTCACAGTCTGTCAACAGGACTGTCTCCCCCACTGGCCTGTAGATTTCTGGGGAGAGAATCCCCACCCCCACCCCAGCACCAGCCCTGACACAGGACCAGATCAAAGGAGTGACTAGCAGGAAGCCTGACCTTTTTGCCAGCATCTTCTCCACTGAGGCACAAAGACCCAAGTATGCAGCCAGCTAAGGTGTCTTTAAGGGGAAACTGCATCACCTGACTCTCTGGCTCAAAACTACAGCAGCTTTCAAACTCCCAGACAGTGGCTTCCTTTAGCCCCAAGCCCGTGCCTAGCCCAAGATGGACAAGTGACTTCCTCCTTTAGCTGGAAGGTCCTGGGAAGAGTCCTCAGAGTTCGTGGTTGGGTTCCCACTTCCCAACTCAGGCCCAGGGCACAGAGCGGCCAGCAGCAGCCCCAGGCGTGTGCCCCCTGTAGCCATCATGCCACAGGCCTAAAACAGCTGTGGTCCCATGCACCGAGGCTGGGCCTGGTCTCCATTCACTTGGGCACGAGCTTCTGGGCACACACTGTGCAGCAGTCAGAGAACTGAGGAATGAGAATAACACAGGGTTGCCCCACCCCATGCCACCCAGTAAGCAACTGCCCGAAGCAACTCAAGAAAGCAGTGGAAGCCAGATGTCCCTCTGGCTGCTGTGGGTCCCCCGAGTTCCTCTCTGTGTGGCATCTCATTTGCCACCACCAGCCAAGGGCTTATGGAAAAAACTGTTCCTACCTCTAAATAAATGCAAGGCGGATGCCACATCTGGTGTCCTAGAGAACCAACCTGGGCATTCCTGGGGCCACAGGGACTCCCTGAAACTCAGGGGTTTCCACCTGGTGGCAAGAATCCTGTTTTCTGGCTGATTAAAAGGGGTGCAGGCCTCAAGCAGTCTTCCCTTTTAGGCCTTCAATTTGGTTCCACCCTAACCCCTACCTGAGCAGTTTCAAAGACCTGAGTCCAGCCACAAGTATTTATTGAGTACTTACTGTGTGTTGTGCATGGAGCACACTCAGGGAGTTGACCCAGGGTCAATGACTCAAGCCCCACCTCCCAATACTCACACTCACTTGGTGGGGGTTGTTAGGGTTTGCAGAGCCTGAGTTGAAATCCCTGCTTCCCAGCTTGTTTGCTGGAAATAATTTTTCCTTTTTTCTTTTTCTTTTTCTTTTCTTTCTTTTTTTCTTTTTTCTTTTTTTTTTTTTTTTCCTTAGGGTCTCACTACGTAGCCTGAGCTGGCTTCAAACTCAAAATCTTCCTGCCTCAGCCTCTGGGCTATTGGAGTTCCAGGCAAGCACCTCCACGCCCTGCTTTTTAATGCCCTTCCCCATTGGCCAAGTAAGGGTCAGACTAATTTGCAGGATGGTCAGTAGGTCTAGGAAAGGAAGCAGTGGACAGGGCCTGACTCGGACTACATCACCATAGGACTCCAGATCCCTGTCCACATAGCCCAGCAGAGCTGTCTGTGGGCCAAGGCCTTGGACACCTCTCACACACCCAAGGCCTTGGATAAATAAGGCTTCCAGCCACGAATGCATGCCAAGCCTGGACCCACCCTCAAGGTGAGCAGAGGAGCCGAAGGGTCCAGACACAGCCACAGAGGCAGGCTGGAGGCTAGAGCAGCAAGAGAGCCTGGTAGAGACTGAGGCCAAAGGCTACTCCTACCCCACCTTAGGGAGATGGGCAGGCAGCACTAGCCAAGGGGTGTCAGAAAAGCATGTGGACCCCAAACCTCCAGATCTCGTGATTTTTTTTCGAGAGAAGACGGAAATCTGGACATTTATGTGAACCCAGCCAATTTGTAAATGCTGGCAGCTAATTAAGATTTTTTTTAAAAAAAATAATAATAACACGACAAGAGCCAAACAAAACAGGCAGGGCTAGCCCCAGCCAGAGCTGGCAGGTCTAAAGTTCCAGAGAAAGAGGCTTTGACTTCATCTGCTGCCCACCCTGTCCCCAGCTTGGGATGGGGGGTGGCTTGCAGGAAGCCTTGGGTGTACACCAGGGCAAAAGCTCCCATCCTGTCCAGCCCTTCCTCCAGGGGACATCTTCACCCCCACTTTGCAAATAGGAAGCAAAGACTGAGGGGCCCATTTGCTCAGTGTCAAACAGCATTGGCCCCCACTGTGAACCCAGTCCATAGGGACCCATCCCTGTGTGCCACCCAAGCCACTGGGCTTCCCACCAAGGAGACCCTGGGTCAGCCCCCTTCTCTAGGAGCCTCTGGAGGAGCAAGCACCCTGCCTGCACACTTTCCTCTTCTTTCTCTGGCCTTCCTCAGTGACACCTGCTGGCACAGGCTGGTCAAGTGGCCACCACAGAGCTGAGCAGGGAGATACCAGGCCAGCAAGGAAGAAGGGCAGACTTGGCTAACTAAGGAGTAGACTGCAGCAGAGAGGGCAGAGGATGAAGGAGGACTGAGAAGGCATGCCCACCTCTGCAACCAGTGCTTCCCAGAGCCCCCCAAGCCCCCGGAATCAGAGGCTAGCATAAGGCCGGCCAGCCACCCCCACCCTCCCCCCAAGGCTGGGACTCCCCAGCCCACCGGACAGGGGGACTGGGCACCATGGTGTGTGTGACTGCGTGCAACGTCCTGGGTTGTGAGGCACTGAATGCGGGGCTGTGTCTCTGCATACATAAGAGGCAAACACATGTGTGAGAGACACGTGTGGCACATATGATGGAAGCTATATGTGATGCCCATCCACGTGGGCTGATTCGTATGCATGTTAGGCACGTGTGTTCCATCAAGACACAGCTATTTGATGGAGGGCCACTTGTGTCTGAGGGACACTGCCTTGTGTAGGAAGCACATGTGAGCAAAAGAGTCCCTGTGTGGGAGACATCGTGGAGTGGGGAGGGGGTGCAGTGTTCACGAACACACTACAGAAACTTCTGCGTGGAGGTAAATGTGATAGGATGAAGGGTCGTGGCTGGTAGGTGACAGATCCAGAGGTCCAGGTCTTTCCTGCCCTGGGGGTGGTGACCTGGGTGACCTGTGGGATGATCCCATGTGGTAAAGGACCCTGCTGTACAAGGCTGGGACAATGATCAACGGAACCAGGCTAGGGGCACGCGAGGAAGAGAAAGTTCGGGTGGGTGGGGGACCCGCCCGCCCTTCCGTGGCAGCCCCCACGCGGCGGAGATCCGATCGAAAGACCCGGCGGGTGGGTGGTGGCGCGGGGAGGCACGGGCGTTGGAGCCTTGGACGTGCCTGAGCCTTAGCCCGCGAGGAGAGAGAGGCGCCCGGTGGGGACGCGGAGTCTGGGCAGGAGGGGCGTGACACTCACCGAGGTGCGCTCCGCTCGGCCGCGTTGGTCTGTGGAGCAGCCGTCGGCTTCCAGAACCCGGGCCCTCGGTTGCGCGCGGCGCGGGGAGGGGCGAAGAGCGGGTGGGTGGGGCGAGGGGAGCAGGGAGAACGCGGGCTGGTGGGCGGGGGGAGGGGCGGGGCGAGCCGCCGTGCCCCGCCCCTGCCCCGCCCCGGGAGGAGTCTTTCGTCTTGGGACGAGTAGGGCGGGGCGCCTTGGGAAGTTGCGTGCAGCTACCTGAACCCCGTGGCTCTTGCACAGCCCTCTATGCACTATTTTCCCGCCCTAATTAAACTTGAAGTCCCACTGTGGACCAGCCCCTCTGCCAGCCTTGGTCTCAGGGATACCACCTGGATGGAGAGAGCCCAGAACCCTTTGCTCGGACACAACAGGCTCAAAACAAACCAGGGGCCAGCCTGTCAGAGGCCGCTCCGAACTCCCACCACAATGCTGCCTCTGGTATCAACACAGAACACTGACCTGGCACCCCACTGAGGCAGGTGATGACACCCCAGTTTGGCTGGCAGACCAGACTTCGTTAGGAACTGGCACCGCTAGAGTCAGGCCATCTCGGGCGAGGGGCGGTCTTTCAGGTCCTTCTCCAGGCCAGAGGCTCCAAGCCCACATGGGAAGATCCGGGTCCTGCCGGCCCAGGCCCCACATTCCTGCCAGAGCTCAGGGTCCCGCCCCCAGCACCCACAGGGGGTCCCAGAGGCCAGTGGGCAGGAGAGCTCTGGAATGCCCCCCACCTACATGTCTGTCCACCTGTCCTTGTGGCTGTCTCTCTCTACCTGTCCAGGCACAGCCATCTCTGTTTCTCTCTTCTACTGTAGCAAAATGTACATAGATAAAGCCCACCCTTTTAACCACTTGGAACTCCACACATGGATAGCAGAACTTTTAGAACTTCTCTGGCCCTTTTGGGACACACCTGTGTCTCTCATGGTCTCTATCTCTGTGAGCATCCTCTCTGTCCTTCTTAGTGTGTCCTTCAGAGGGCCCATGTCTGTCTGCCCCTCTCCTTTCTTCCCCCATCACTCTCTCTCTTCCTTTATGCATCTATCTCTGTTTTAATATCATCTCTCCCTATTTCCCTCTGTTTGTCCTTCTTGGTTCCTAACTCTCTGTCTCTTGGTCTCTGTGTCTCACTCCCTAGTCCACATTTTCTAGGATCTGAGGCTCAGCATCCCTTCCCTTGCCTGTCACTACCTCACATCTCAGAAGCTGCCATGGCCCCAAAGTGTGGCCATCTCCACCCCTGGGCCCCTGCAGCCCAGGGCAGCAAAGAGGCAGTCGAGAGCAACTCAGAGAGGGACACTTGCCTGAGGTCACATGGGGAAAGGAGGTGCAGCCAGGAGGGGCCCTGAGGCTCGCAGCAGAACCAGGAGGGGATGAGGACCAAAGCCTGCGCAGAGATCCAGGCCAGCTGCCTCAACTTTCAGTGGAAACCCAAGCCATGCCCTTTCACACCAGCCCAGAGAAGTAGCAACTGACACTCTAGCCTGCTGCTGTGCCCTTTTCCCCAGTTAAGGGGTGTGTGTGTGTGTGTGTGTGTGTGTGTGTGTGTGTGTTATGTTAAGGATTGAATCCAGGATTTTTGCACTGAGCTACATCCCTAGACCATTTTTTATTTCGAGACAGGATCTCCCTATCTTGGTAACTTTTCTGTCACAGGGACAAAATACCTGACACCCAAAATTAGGGAAGTGTTTACTTGGTTCACCAGTTTGTAGAGGTTTCAGTGCATAAACAGTTGGCTCCAAGGCAGGGTGGCATGGCACAGGGGCAACAGTTCATGGTAGCAGAAGACAGCAAAAGCAACAAGAGCAAAAAAGGAGGGGCCTTAGGGTGTGTGCAGCACTCACTCCCATAATCCCAGCATTGGACCATGAATCAATCAAAAGCTCTAGAAACATGCCCCATTACCACATGAGGCTTTGTGGGGACACCCAGACATAAGCCATAACACTCCCCAAGTTGCTAAACTGCCCTGGCTGGGCTTGAATGTGATCTTCCTGTCTCAGCCTCTTGAAGCGCTGAGACTATAGGTGTCCACTACAATACCCTGCTCAGACTGAATTTTTAAAGTTCACTCATAAGTGACTACTATAACCTGGTAGTTAAGAACTACTGTATGCCAGCTGTGTGACTGTGTCCCAGTGGCTATTCTCTGGGTCTTTGTTTCCTGTTTTCTGAGGTGAACACAGTGACACCAAGGCCTGTCTCAGGGATGGGGAGGATGACCTCCCTGAAATCAGCAATTGGGGCTTCACCCAGAGAGTGCTCGGTAAGTGAGGGCCCAGTGAGGAAATAACAAATTGAAGCCTTTCTTCTTTCGGTGAGGGAGGTCACCTGGGCAGTAGAAGATGACAGATCCTGAACTGCCTACCCTGCCCTGCCTTTCCCTGCCACAGGCCCCAGACCTGGAGGCAAGAGGCTCAAAGCACAGCCTAAGAAGCCACAGCCTGGTAAGCTTCATGCCACCAAAGTGCAGATATTTCCCCAGCCTCTGTTACTTGAGTCGGAGATGTGGCCAAGGCTCCTGTCCCCTGGGATCCCTGCCAGGCTGTTATCGCAGACAGAGTGCACATCACACACCAGGAATTTGGAGCCCGGGACTGGCTGACACACAGTTGGAGGAAGTTGCAGGCTGATAAGGCGCGACAGAATGGTCACAGTGGGACCAGGGTTATCCCCATCAGTTACCATCTTACCGAGACTCCAGAGCCAAGAGACAGGACCCCACTTGGCCACCTGAGTAGCCAGACAGGGAACAGAAGGCTCGCTGCCCTTGGGCTGTGTCCCCACTGGGTAGCTTTGGGGACATCACTGAACCTCTGAGCCTCTGTCCTGGTATCTGGAAATAAGAGTCATAATAGAAACCTCATCCATTAACACCTAAGGTTTAGAAGTAAGGGCTCCGGCTTAAATCCAGAGCCTCCCAGCATGGCCTTAAGCAGGAGCTTTCTTCTTCCTCCCTTGGTGTCCCAGCTGCCCACCTGAGAGGAGACCATGTGACTCAGGCTTCCTATCTTACCAAGTGACCTCCCCACTTCCTGTGAATTTCTACCCTGGTAGCATCAGCCACACGTATTATAACGCACTTAAGGATTCCTTCTTTGAATCCCCAAATGCTGAGCTAAATGTACTTTGTTTTAGAGAAGCACATATCCTTGGCAAGAGAAATTGGACTAAGACTGTCATGGTTAATCTTGATTGCCAATTTGATAGTCCTGACAGACACCTGGGACATTAGCAAAGCAGAGTGTGTCCAGGCAGAGGTGAAGGTGTGGCCTCAGGTGCTGCATCTTCTCTGGCTTTTCCCCTGTGCCCACTTCCTGGCCGACACTCCCTTCCACCATGCCCTTCTGCAGGGATTATATGACTTGGGGCCTGCTGATCACAGACTGAACCCTCAGAAACCATGAAGAAAAATAAGCCTCTCCTTCTTTAAATTGTGTCAGGTATTTTGTCCCAGTGGTGGGAAAATGACTAAGACAAAGATGACATTCAGAGATTGCAAGCAGCTCTTCAGATAGAGGTAGGTCCACCTCGCCCAGTGTGGCACAGTCTGACTTCCTGAGGTCCCAACCAAGACCCAGGGCAGCACTGCTGCAGATAGAGCTCTAGAATAAGACTTCTCAGCCCTCTCCAGCATTATCCATCCACACCCCAGCCCCTATTCCCCAGAGCCCTACTGAAAAAAGCTGCTTTACACATGGGGAGCCTCCCCACCTCCCCTCTGTGGCTAGTGTCCGACTCAAGTCCAGCTTCTGGCTCATGTCTATCCCTCTCTTCTTGCTGTCTAGAGTGACCCATCCAGCCCAACCAGGTGGAGGAGTCCCTGGTACCATGGAGTCACCACACCTCGCCACAACCTTCACCTGAAAAGTCGTAAACTGTGGGTCTCTTTGTCGCAGCAGCTTAACCTGTGCCTAAGCAGTCACCCCTCTCCAACTTCTGGGACAGAGGTCGTTCCTCCCCAGCCTTTGTAGCTGGGCTGGGCCTGGATGAGAGGCTCTGAGTGTAGGGAAGGCCTGGTTTGGGCTGAGAGCCTGGAGTAGGACACAGCCTCAGGGCAGAGGTCTGAGAAGCAGAAGGGAGGTGACAAGGTGACAAGACGTTCAAGCGCTTGATTGTACAGTGGCCTGAAGTCATCCCAGCCCTTAAAGCTTCTGCCAAGTGGAGCTGAAGTTTTATTTTTGAGTTTGGTTATTTCATGCGGGGCTTCAGCCAATTGGAGCTGGAGCTTCCGGTGGACAGATCCTAAGATCAGAGAGCCTTGACTACTAGAACTTGGCTACTAGAACTCAGTTCTTGGAGGCTACGTTACCTACCGAGGGGCCCTGCCAGACAGCCCAGGCCCTTCAGACAGGGACTTAGCCACTGACTGAGGACCTGCTTTTTACAACTTCCCAATTCCCTTCAAGAGTGGCTCCCCTTACAATAAAATGAATGATGTTTGTTAGGGAAGATACCTTCTTATGTTACCGAGATACTGTGTACCAAGCACAGAGAAATTTTGTGACTCCTCTAGGCACACCTGGAGGCTGTCCATACTGTTATCTCCACTTTACAGATGAAGACGCTAAGGAAGGCTCAGGGGAAGAGTGGGGTTTCAGGCCCAGAGCAACCAGGCACCCAACTGGCACCTCTCCCCTCGCCTCAGCTTCCAGGGAAGAACAGACTGCGGAAGGAGGCAGTGAGGCCCCACCATTGGGCACACACAGCAGAGTGCTGGGAGGAGCATAAACAAAAAGGAGTTGGGGGTTACTACTGTGCTTCCCTCCTTCCTGGACTCAGCCCAGCCTGGCGCCTCCTGCCTGCCAGGAAGGCCGGCCCCTGCCCCTGAGGCTGCTGGTCCTGACTCACCACAGCCCCTCCTGCCTGGCGTGAGGACATTTCTGGCATGTCTCAGTTCTGGCCACCCTTGGCCCAGCCTTGAGGTTCGAGCCAGCTGTCCTGGCAGGCAGAGGCTGGGGATGAGGTTGCCAAGGTGGCCCCAATGGGCTAGAAAGTAAGGTTGAGACGCCTCAGAGCCCTTGCCCTCTGGAGAAACCCAGAGAGGGAAAGTGCTCACCTGAGGGCACACAGCACCCACCAGGGGCTGAAAGGGGCAGCCCAGAAACAGGAGGCTTGGTCTTGACAAATCTCTTGCTCCCTCTGAGCCTCAGTTTCTCCATCTGTGAAATGGGAAAGGATGGCCCTGATTTCAGTCTTAAGTTAAAGAAATACACAGGAAACATTCAGCAATGACAAATCTATCTTCTTGAGAGAATCTTCCGACTACTTTGCATTATACCCATGTAGGAGCGTGTGTATGTTGTGCACAAGAAAAGATGAGTGAATGACATACATGCATACCCATGAAGGAGCGTGTGCGTGTGCGCCTGTCCGCAGTCGGCTTCCAAGGAACAGTTTTTTCTGCTGCATGGATTTTCATGTTTTACTCTGGCCATTTTTCAGTTTAACAATAACCCACAGCCGTCGGACCAACTACTCTGGCCATTTTTCTACACCAACAACACATCTACACAGTTCCCCGAGATGCACACTTCCATCTGCTACAGCCAGTTTGTTTATCTGATAATCCGTGGATCATTTCCAAATGTTTTTCATTATATATAAAAAAAAAAATTGAAGCACATCCTTGAATCTAGGGATCAGGCCCTGCCCACTTCCAAGCTGTCACAAGGGCAAAGGGCATGTGCATTTGAAAGCTTTTGCCATTTTTGTGGAAGGACCCCAAAGTATGTCACACTGTGCCCAGCCTGAGCAGAGGTTAAAGACAACCCACTAGTATTTTTCTCTGATCTCCAGCTTTAGGATTTGGCTTAGAACCTCTTTTTCCATTAAAGACAGAAATAATAAACTGCTTAATTCTCCTGCAGCTTTTCTTTTATTCACCCATTCCCATTCCCATCCATCCTTCCATCCAACTATCATACATATATACATCTATCCATCTACTCATCCTTCCTTCATCCATCTACCCATCCTTCCATCCTTCCACCCATCCTTCTGTCCATCCTTCCACCTATTTTCCTTCCTTCCTTCCTTCCTTCCTTCCTTCCTTCCTTCCTTCCATCCACCCCTTCATTAGCTGTTGCCCTTAAGTCTTCCCAAACCTCTCTCTCTGCCTGCTCACTTCACATTGCTGCCAGCTGGTCTCCACTGGGGGGCAGGAATTTCCAGGAAACCCTGGGCGCCTCCTTTCCAGGAGTGGAAGGAGGGAATACCCAACTGTTTAAATAACAAGGCTTGGGGCCAGGGAGATGGCTTAGTAGAATAAGTGCTTGCCTGGTAAGCGCAAGGGCCTGAGTTCAATCCCCAGTTCTGCCAAAATAAATAAATAACAAAACTTGGTCTCTTCAAGCAATCTGACAGGACTCAACTGGACCCAGCCAGATCCTGGTGTACGAGCGAGTTTGGGATGCTCAGCTATAGGTGACTTGGTGAGCCCAACTTCTCAGCCCAGAGCAGCCTAGGCCGAGGCCACTGCTCTACATTCTCCACTGCATCTGAGCTGAGGCCACTACGAGCTTCTCAGAGCCAATGACAAGCACAATGGCCCCTAGTGCAGGGACATCACAGCAAACCCAGGCTGCTCTGGCAGAAGGCAAGCCTGCTCTGGATGCCTCCCTATCACTCTAGGAAAGCCCTGTGGCTGTCTGAGACCCCAGTCCTACCAGCCACTGCCAGCTCAGAGTACACTGCTATCCACACTCCCCTCCTCCCCTTTCCCCAGAGTTCCTGGCCATGTCACCCAAGCCTGACAGAATCGCTCTGGCTTCTTGGCAGACCCTGAATAGCGACAATAGACATAAAAACTGTGTCACTGCATTACAACTCAGAAAGATCTAACAGCCCCTCAGGCCCGCTCTACCACACTATAGTTTAAACACTGCGCCCCCACTTCACAGATGATACAACCAAGGTTGAGAGATAGCTGAGCCTGGGTCCTGCCCTCCCCCAGCATTCTGGGGCCATGCAGCCTGTCGTTGTCCCAGGGCTAGGACAAGAATGGACCACGGTACCCTGGAGTGATCTGCACAGCCCATAGAGAAGTTTCACCTTCCCCATCCCACCTTTAGATCTCAGGTACTATGACCTGAGCTGGTAGTAGCCACTACTTCTGGTGACCGTATGCAAGCATCAGGCACACTGACTGTTTCAGTCTCTCTCACAGTTGCTTGGCAACAAGCACATCTGCACCGTGCTACCCTCTGCGGTCTTCCTGCCCATCCAGCTCCAGCCTCTTCTCCTTTCTGGCCTCCTGACCGAGGCCCTGCCAAGGTACCAGGTGAGGAACCCACATTCTCAACCACATGGCAGCCGGCCTGAGCTCCTGCCAGCAGAAGCCTTCGGCTGGGTGGGTCCTGAGCCTGCACCCTGTCTGTCCTGTGCCAGTCCTGACCCGACCGGCTCAGGACATGGGCCCCACTCACTGGCCTCCACACCCATCCACCAGCTAGAGGCTGTGCCAAGGGCTTGGTAGGAAGCCAAGCATGGCCCTGGAAGGGCAGGGAAAACAGCAGCTTCAGGCTTGCGGCCCATTCTTGCACATTACATCCAGATGCTGCCAGGCATTTGTTTGCATTGTTCTCTGTGACACCAGGTCTTCAGGGATTGGCTATCATCAGGAAGGCCGCACCCACCCCTTCCTGGCAATTCCAGCCAATCAGAGTCTAGAGAGACTTGCACCTTGCCTGGTCATTGACTCCAGTGAGGCAGGATGCCGGAGGCCTGGGCATCAAGGCAAAACACGGCAGAGGGAGGAGGCAACTGCAGTTGGTAACCAATAATGAAATCAAGGCCCACCCACTGCAAACATATTAGCCAGGAGGAGAAAATGTGACACAAGCCAGGGGCTGATTTCAGTTATGTTAAAACAATGGAGCAGGAGGCCCAAGAAAAGCAGGCATGTCCCCACCCAGAAATCCTCTCTGGGCCTTTCCACAGGCACGTTGCCTCCCCGAGTTTCCTTAAAAGTGTCACCCTCTCTGTATGTATATATTGAAATAGTGATACAATATCCCTATTGCATTGACAAGCTACAGGCCCTTGAATGTATCTGCCTCCCATTTTCAGTGCTGTATAATATTCCACTGACCAGCTCTAACACACTGAATGTATCCCTCAGCCATGGTCAACTATGGCTTCCTGGGTTTTTTTTTTTCTTTTTTCTCTATTATAAATAATGCTGCTGTGACTATCTTCATGCCTGTCTATCGGACATTTGTACAAGTCCTCTATGACAAGCATTCAGGACAGTGGGGCTGGGTCTCAGGATATAGGTGTTGAATACCAGCTCTTGCCAAGCTACCATTTCTGGATAATCAGACTGGTACGCATGCCCTGGCTGCTGCCAAGAGCTCGCCTCCACACCAGTGCTCATTAATGTTTGCCCATGTGGTAGGTGTGAAAGGGATCTGGATGTGGCTTTAATTTGCATGCTGTCACTAATGAGGGTGAGCATCTCGCTGCCTTGTGCCTGCAGCCATCTGCATTTCCTCTTCTGTGAAATCTCTGCCCCTGTGTCCCACCCTGGAGAACATTGTTTTCTTCTTTGCAATCCCGGATTTCTCAAGCAGTCTGGCCATGTGCCTCTGCCTTGAAGCCTTCTAGAGCTCCCTGTGGGCCTCGGGGAAGCCCACACCCGGCCCTGCCCTGGCGGCGGCTGTCTAGCTGGAGAGGCAGTGGAGATTTGACTCCTGTGCTGCAGCTCTGTCCTGAGAGGCCGCCTCCTGCCCTCTTGCCTGCTGTGCTCTCCTCCTCCCTGTGATCTGTGATCCACATCCTCAGCTGGCCCAGCCAGCTTCCTGAGCTCTCTGCACCCTTCTACCTCCAGCTCCTGCCTGGACCTCCAGGAGCACCCCGCCTGTGCCTAGGGGCCTCTTCCATGCCTGGTTGCTTCTTTCTCAGCCTCAGATCTCCACTAAAACCTCTCCTCCTCCAGGGAGCTCCCCAAGCTCTGACCACTTAGGCCATAGCTACCAGCAACTCCGACTCTAACTCCGACTCCGCAGGCTTTGCCTAATGGCAAACGCCCTATGGGCGGAGACCCGGACCTCACTGTCACACTTCTGTCCCCAGCCTCTGGGGATGTGGCTGCGCAGAAACAGTGACACAAACTGTCCATGAAAGACAAGCAAAAGGGAAACCGGGTAGGAACAGTTCAGGGATAGCAAAAAGGGTACTGCTCAGATACAGACCACATGAGCTCCTAGACTCTCTTGTGATCCCCATGAGGGACTGTAGGGCCCCAAAGGGTCTACAGGAGGGTGGAGCAGGGGATTGCCCAGGATCCAGAGTCAGGAAGCCAGGATCGGTCCTTTCCCAGGTGATACAATGACCATGCTGGACAAGTGTCTTGTCCTCCCTGCTTCCCATCCACCGGAGGGAGCTCCTGGCAGCCTTCCCGTCACACACGGTGCCCCTGGATATCCGACCTGAGGGCTGACCCACAGGTCCAGGCACAGGGAACAGGCCAGCTCTGGACCAAACAAAGGGGCCTTGTTCACCAGGCTGAACCTCCCTGCCCCCAGCTTGGCCCCAGTTGAACAAAACCAGATGCCAACATGTCGGAGGAGGAGGAGGCGGGTGGGCAGGCGGTATCCCAGCACCCCTCTCCAGGTCTGGGTCCCCACCTAGAATGTCAGATGCCCCAGCACCGAGGGGAGCTACCCTCCACCCCCTTTTCCGCCCCAGAGCCTCGGCCTCCTGCCAGGCTCGTGCCAGGCGTCCAGGCAATCGCTGCCACCAGGCCCATCTCACAGCTCAGACACTGGGGAGCCTTAGGGGTCAGGGTCACCAGTCCTCTCAGAGTTCCTACCTGGGACAGCCCCACCCAGAGGCCCATGGGCTGGGACTAGGAATCCCCCTCCAAGCCCACCTCAATCGCCCCAGAACGATGGGTATAGTCTGGCCTCCCTCAGCCTAGCTAAGGATGGACACAGACAGATGCTACCATCCAGTCTGCCAGACACTTTGGGGGTACAACATTCATTACCTCCCATCTAGAAGTCTGCCTGGTGCCCCCTCAGGTCCCCTCCTCCTCCCTGCATCCTAGCCAGCACAGCCCACCCTGCCACTGCCACCCCTGAGCTGCCTCCCCTGGCCACACTTTCCTGTCCTCTTCAGAGCTCTCCAGGGGGCAAGTGGGTCCTTGCAGCCACAGCTGCCCAGACCAGAAGCTGTGAGTGGGGATGGGCAGGTTGAGCTGTGACACAGGAGTGTACTGCCCCCAACAACACAGACACCATCCCCACAATACCACTCAGAGCCAAAGATATCAGGTGTATGTGACCATGCACAGACTGAGCTTTTGTCTACCAGGTCCGAGAACAGCCAACACCCATCTAAGTTCTTAGAAATTAGCAGTGGGGACCTCAGGTAGCTGTGCCTGGAAGCAGGGAATATAGAAGACCTTTGAGGATGGAGCAATTGCACTGTGGTTCTGCACTGCACACATGCACACACACATGCGTGCACACACACGCTCACACACACACACCCACTCACACGCACCCACTCACACACACATACCTCACACACACATGTGCGTGTGCACACACACTTGCCCACGCACACACATACATGCATGTGCACGTGCAGAGGGGCTCTCCAATCCTTGCTCCTAGACTCTCTTATGATCCCAAGCATGAGGATGAGTGGGGATGATGGAGGCACTGTGGCCCCTGGGGATCCAGCCTTCCATCACAACTCACACAAGGCAAAGCCCCTAGAGAACCCCCAAGCCAGATCTCCAGGGGACTGAGAGGGCCTGCAAGGACAGGACGCAGCCTCCTCCTGTGAGCTGGCATCACCTCCAGTGTGGGCTGCAGCTCTGCACAGGTGGAAGAGAGCAGGAGGGGCCCCCCACTGTCCATCACTCAATCCCAGAGGCTTGAGCAAGTCAGATGGTCCCCAGTGGGGGCCTGATTGTCTTGCACCCTAGAGGGACACCTGGCTACAGGGGACCATGGCACTGCTGGGGACGAGAACTGAGTTGGCCACGTGGGCCCAGCTGCACCCGATGCCCAGACCAGGCCTTCTGCGCAGGACACCTGTCTGCATCAGCTTGATGGCCCTAGCGGCCGCTGCACACACCAGGGCTGCTCCCCAGAGGCCAGAGGGAGGCCGCTAGAGTCACAGCCCAGCCTCCTCCAGCAACCTCAGGCCTCAGGGAGAGACAGCCCACCCTCCCCTGTCTGTCCCCATTGCTTTCCTATCAGAATACTAAAAAGATCCCTCAAGACAATGACCAGGACAGGTGGAAGGCAAAGCTTCTCTCCCCACTGTCCTTCCAGAGAGTTTCAGATGCAACCTATGGCACTGGATTTTACCTGCTGCATGAAGAAACAAGGGGAGGCTACTGGGGAGATGTGGGACCTGGACATTGGGCTGTGGTGCAGCCCCCTGGAGGACGGGCAGGGCTCCACACCCCAGTGACATTGCCATGGCTACCAGCCTCAGAGCCCAGGATCATTAACCCTGCAGAGCCTACCATGGGCCCTAGAAGCTGTATTCTTGTCCCAGCCAAGTCCTTCAGCACTGAGCCTGCTCAAGGCTGAGAGAGTTGACAGAAGGTCCCACACAAATCAGCAACAGAAGGTCCCACACAGATCAGAGAAAAAGGCTGGGCTCTAGCCTTGCCCAGGGACACAGACACTAACTCCTAAACAAACATAGCCACCAAAGCCAGTTGGCTCCAAGAGACAGTGTACGGCTTGCAAGTGGCACTTTTCTGGGTTTGGCTTCCCACAAAAGAGCCAGGCATTGGGGGACACCACGCACAGTTCAAGGAGAAAGATCATACAAGCATTTCCATCAGTACAGAAAGTGTGTGTTCAACGCAAACCAAGGTCTTCTGTCTTAGTGGCTTTCTTGTCTCTGGGCCACAACACCCCATACCCTCAATGCCAAGGAAGAGAGGCTCACAATTTGTAACAGTTTCAGTCCACGGTCAGTTGGCACCAAGGGAGGGCAGCAGAGGGTCCTGGTGGAGGACAGCTGCTCAGGGCATGGCAGACAGGAAGTAGACAGGGATCAAGGGAGGAGGAGGGATATGAGCCCTTCAGGCCACACCCCCAGTGACCCACTTCCTCCCTCCAGGCTTCACCTCCCAACATCTCATTCAGCTGTAACTTCATCAATCAATGAATCTGCTGAGGAGCATCACACCCCCGTCATCCAGTCACTTCCCCAAGGCCCTGCCTATGAGCACATGAGGCTTTGGGGGACATCTAGATACAAACCATCATGACTTCTCACAAAATAGAACTGGTGGAAAGAAACTTCATTGCTCCCATAAAGCTTAATTCACTGTCCCACCTCAGGGCTTGAGGAGGCTTGGTTCCAGGGTCCCTCTCAGGGCCGAAGTCCACGAATGTGCCCTTCCTCCCATGAACATCTTCCACTTTTTCAAAAACCTGTGGTAAAAAAAGCATAAAACTGACCACAGCAACCGCTTTTAGGACGTAACTCCGTGGCTTCAGACTCACAGGGCTGTGTCGCTGTCACCAACAGCCACCCCTCGAGCTTTTCCAAGGTCCCAGGCTGCAACTCTGTCCCAGTCTAAAAGCAAGTCTTCCTCCCTCTGTAGCTCCTGGCGTCACCATGCTGCTACCTCCCCACGAATCTGATGGCTTTCGGGCCCTCAGCTGAGTGGGATCACACAGCCTGTGTGCTGCCGTGTTGGGCTTATTTCACTCCACATAACGCACTCAGGGATCACCATGCTGTGACCATGTCCTTCCTTTTTAGGGCTGGATAATATTCCACCGTGCAGATAGGCCTCAGTTAATTGGTTCCTTTGTCTGAGGGACTCTTGAGATGTACTGCTGTTTGGCCTCTGGAGACTAATGCTGCAATGACCGTGGATACGCAAGTGTCTCCTCAGCACCCTGCCCTGCGGGCTGCATCATCTCTGCTAGCTCCTGCTTAGAGAAATGTGGCCTTAAGGCTGACTCAGGAAGGACTGGCCCAGAAAAGCCAGGGCTGTGTCCAAGAAGAGGAGGCGTGGGTGGGTGGAAGAGCAGGGAACAGTGTGTTGTTGACGTCAGAACACAACTGGCCCTGGCTAATCTCTGCAGCGACCTGGAGCCAAGCCACTCATGCAGCCATTCACCCAGCATCGTTGTTAGTATTATTGCTATTGCTATTATTATTGCTGGTGTTTTGAGCTAAGATCTCCTATGCAATTCAAACTCACAGAGATTCACCTGCCTTGGCCTCCTGAATGTTGGAATTACAGTGTGCACCATCATGCTTGGTTACCCAGCTTCTCTTTAAAGTCAAAACTGTTCAGGACTCTGCTCCTTTGGCTTCTCCTGAGGAATCAGTAGTAGCCCAAGGGACCGGATTCCCCCTGCCAGGGGCAATAGCAGGTCATTCCCTTGGCCTGCAGCCTGCTGTCTTCCATAACCCATGACCCATCCCAGGAGCTTTGGATCTATGAGGTCTTCAAGAATAGTTTGGAGTCCCACTTCAAGGCTGAGAGAACCCAGCCCAGAGGCTGAACTGGGACTTGGACTCTCAGGCCACAGAAAGACCAGGAATGGGACCTGGTCAGAGCAGAGGGCCTAGTGCTCCGGCAGGTGTGGTAACTCGCTACTGTCCTCCTTTGCCTAGGCAGCCTTCCCTGTCTCTTCAGCAGGTGAACGTCTACTCAACCTCCAGAACTCAGCTCAGGCTTCCCACGCCCTGCCCCAGGTCTGTGCAGCCCCCCACCCTTGGAGGGCGGGGTCACCTCTGCAGGGTGCCTGCCCTCTGGAGTCCAAGCCAGGGCCTCACAGAAAGCAAGGCAAAATGAGTCAATAGACAAGTGGAGAGACAGAGAGAGAGGGAGAGAGCAGGTGGCAGGCTGGGGAGGGGTAGGGCCTTAGCTGACCTGCAGTGCCTGGGAAGGAGAGAAAGTGGTACAACCCGGTAGAGGAAGCAAGAGAATGGGACCCCAGGGGACCCCAGAGGAAGCCTGCCAGGAAAGAAGCCAAGAAAGGGGCCAGGTGAGAGGGAGGGGCCAAAGGATAGTGCGGTCACTCAGCTGGTTTCACTCCTTAGTCTTCTGCTTCTGCTTCCAAACTGCTCTGCCCTGATCCAGATAGGGAACAGCGGAGAAAGGAGGAGGCCCATGGGGTTTGAACACCAGCCTCACCAGTGGCAGGTTCAGGGCGGCAGGCTGTGTGTCTAGATGCAGTGGCCAAGGGTCACATTACCAGAGACACAACTTGCAGGAAGTGGAGAGTGGTTTGGGCAGACCTTTCCACCTGCCCTCTTGGACACCGCATGGACCCATGTCCTTTCCGACCTCTGCTCTGGTCGCTCCCCCCGCCCCCACCTTGCCTACTGTTCACGGCCACCTTCTGTGTGGCACACCTATTTCTCAGCCCTGATGGCTGTGCTGCAGTGGCCCCTATACACTTCCCCCGACCATGGCCCTCCTGTAGTGCTGAGCAGGTCACCTGGCCAGAGTCCTGCTCTCTGCAAGATAAAGCCGTTCACAGTGATGATCATGAGATGAGGACGTTCTATGTACGAACTAACAGGTGCACCTCACATGCCAAAGCCCTTCACTCTCAAGTTTGTGTGTGTTTCACTGTTTGCATTCTCATTCTGTTTATTTTTGTGAGACAGGGTCTGGCTAGGTAATTCAGGCTGGTCTTGGATTTGCAGTGAGCCTCCTGCCTCGGCCTCCAAGTGCTGGAATGACAGGCTGGAGAGCTGGAGGTCTGCAGGGCCGGTTTCCCCCCTACTAACATCTTTCAGCTAGGAGATGTGAGGCAGGCACAGAGGCAACGAGCACTCAGTGCCTCAGCACCAGGAGGGGCACCTTAGCCCTGGCCTCCCTTCCACTGCACAGAACATGCGCAGGTTGAAAGTGCAGGTAGGCTGCGGGTCAAGCTCATCCTCCACTGCAGTCCTGTCAGTGGGGGCGCCCCTCACTCACTGCCCCTCCAGCCCCAACCTTAGGGCTCAGAGCCACGGCCTCGGGGCTCCACGGTCCTTCCTACTACCCCAGCCCGGCTATCTCAGCACCATCCAGAACCTGCACCTGGGACATTGTCCCTTCCTGCCCTGGCCCAGCTTGATCCTCGCTCTGACTGAACCCCACCAGTCCCCATATCTGCAGGGGTCTGAGTTGGAAGCCCTTGAGGGCAAGGACTTTGCTGCTTCTGCCCCGTGTCCCCCAGGACCCTCAAGACGTAGGCTATCTTTCTCTAGTCCAGATGGCTCCCCGCCCCCACTGCAGAGAGCCAGGTCCCATCCCATGGGGACACTGTGCCCAGTGGACAGCAGCACAGATGGGCCTGGCCAACTGCACCAGGCTATTGAGCCTAACCCTTAACCCACATGCGGCTGTGGGTCCCAAACACAGCCTCTCACAAGAGGGTTGTGTCTGGAACCCCAACCCCAAGCAGGCAGGAGGTTCTCCAGGCCAGGCCCTGCACCAGCTGCCTGTCCCTCAGGGAGGAAAGAGGGCGAGCTCCAGCCCTGTGTCCAGGCAGATCAACTCCCCACACCGTGCTGCAGTGCAGACGTGAACTTGTTCCTGGGCCTCTCTAAGTCAGGGACCCTCCTTCCTAGGACAGACTTGAGCACATTAGACCACGTCTCCACCCTCCTGGACAGGTGGCTGGTGCCACGGGCCTGGTAGGGACCCGCACCTCCGCCCAGGTGGCTGGCTGCACCACACACCAACCCCCTTCCTCCCTGGATTCTTATTTTTCCTCCTGATGTTTGTCAGTTCGTTATCCCAGCAGTTCTCAAGTATTTTATTCTCAGGATCCTTTCTTTGAGGTTGCTAGATCAACAACATAAATAAAAGTACAGGTTACTATGTTGGACCTGAATTTCATATGAATGACAAATGTTTTAAATGAAAGTGTGTCCCTGACATTGCACGAGACATACGTTATTTGGCAGCCTTACTTTTTGCACAGCTAAACATGACTGAGGACCTCAAAAGCCTTTAGTTCACATGCATTATGGGTACTGACATTCATTGTATTAGACACTCAAAAAAACTGTTCAAATATTTATTATATTTGTTTACACATTTATTTTTCTAAATGATAAACACTACATCCTCACATAAATAATGTTTCATGAAAAATAGTGACTTTTTTCAAAACAAAAAGGTCAATAATAAGAGGTGATGTCCTTTTGTGTGTGTGTGTGTGTGTGTGTGTGTGTGGTTTTTTTTTTTTTTTCCAAATCTCTTTAGTGTCTGGCTTAATTGAAAACAGCTGGCTTCTCCGCACTGCTGCTTAGTTCAATCTGTTAAAATTTGTGACTTTTGTTGAGAAAATCTGGCCTTAATATGCAGTCAGAAAAGAGTGAAATATTTTAGTAAGTCTTCTCAGATAATTATGAATATTTTTCTTTGCTTTAACACCAAAACTCAACAAGTGGTCATTTCTTCAACTTTGGTTGCTATGGAGTGAAATTTTCATAGTTACACAAAAATCCACTAATCTAGCTGGTTTATTACACGGCTCTCTTATCCATGCAAGATTTTGTAACAACATTCAATGGTCTTTTAGAGAATATTTGTCCATGGATCTCCCAAATGCTGACGTATTTCATCACTCAGTAAGTAAACACCAGGCATGCTGTTGTCACTCCCGATCTCATCTGAAAAATCCTTAAATATTGGCTCCTGCTGCTGGTACAAGTTTTCCAGCGTTCAAAATTCTCACTTGGAGGCTGGAGCTATCTCCGTGACAACCGTCCTGGCAGGGCTCCTTGAAGAGAGAGCTTACCTCAGGAAAATAGCCACCAGTCCCCAAGTCTAAGTAACTGCAGCTCGTTGGGTACTCTTGCAAGTTAAAAAGAAAAGTACTCCAGACGACTCTAGCTAGGGGAGCTGGCAATCAACACAATGTCCGCACTTTCCCCCCCGTGTACCAGGTGAGCTCTAGGTCTCTTCCTACCCACCACCCAGAAGTCTTAGGGATGTACTCAGGGAGAGGGGTCAAATCCGCCTTCACCCTTCCTTGGAGACATGTTATAAGGGTGTGGTTTTGGAGACTCTAGTGGCTGAGTTCTGCTGTGCTCCGTCCCAACTTGTGCTCTCTTCATTCCAGGGCACTTTATTGTATTTTGAGACAGGGTCTCACTGAGTGGCCCAGGCTGGCTTCAAACTTGTGACTTTCCTGCCTCAGCCTCTTGAGTATCTACAACAACAGGCATGTGCCACTGCATCCAGCTTGAAAACAGCTAATGTTAACTCAAAACATCCTTGCTGAGCACTATGTGCCACTCTCTGCTCTGTGCGCCAGGGATGTAGCAGCCATGAAGGTGCTCGGATTCTCCATTGTTGCGGGCCTCACTGCTTAGTTTGAGGGATCCTGGTAGATGCAGAAACATGCAAGCAGTGGGAGGGAGGAAGACAAGCTAGCACACAGTGGGCAGTGGGCAGTGGGCACTCTGCTGAGAAGGCAGCAGTTCATCAGAGACTTGAATCGAGGAAGGGAGGAAGCCAGGAGGATATTGGGGAGAGCCAGCCTATGCCAAGGCGCAGGGCATCAGCCCACAGCAGACAGGCAGCATGCAACCCTCCAGGACTCCTTCCTCAAGGTCCTCAAAGCACTACAATTAGAAATCCCATGGGACCCAGCTCTCCCCAGCTGCTAGGTGTCTTCCGAGAGAGCTGAGGACATTGTGGTACAGTGACACACACACAGCAGTGTTCACAGCAGCACACTTTGTAGTAGCTAAATCCTGGAAGCAACCCGCGTGGTCGTCAATAGACACGCAGCGTTTGTGTTCTCTGCATATGGGCTACCACTCAGCCATAAAGGAGCACACGTTTGAGACATTCGTAGGAAAATGGATGCCCTTGGGAAGTATGGGGTTGAGTGAAATAAGTGAGACACAGAAGCTTAGATACCACAAGGCACCTCTTATTTAAATGAGGCAAAATACAAAGAAAGAGCACAGTACAGGATGGCTAGGAGACAGGGAGGTGGGTCTCTTGCACATTGGAAGGGTCCAGGAGACTGAGTGTGGGACTGGAAGGGAAGGGCAGCAGAAGTAAACAGAATAAAGGTCGTTGTGTACAGAGCCTCATAACCTCAATGCACATAAACATTATATGTCAGCAAACATGAGATAATTTGGGGGAGAGGTTGAAAAAGGGTCTCACTGTGTATGTAAGACTGGCCTCGAGCTTGTGGCAATCCTCCTGCCTCAGCCTTCTGAGTATTGGGATTATAAATGTGTGCTACCACGCCCAGCTAGGATCAATAATACCAAAAAGAAAAAAAAATGTGGATAGGGAATTTAGGGGAGGAAGGAAGGGAAGAAGAGTGGACAGGAACAGGCCAGAGTGTGTACGCATACCCTTTCCAAGGTGACTGTGAATGCCTTGTACTCCAAATGCACATCAATAAAAACCAACAAATGACTGTGTAAAAAAACCTTTAAAAACGAAAGGGAGTGCTGGCCTTGTGTGGGGCACTGACCCAAACTTTTAGGAGCTTATTCCCCTGAGAAGAGAGAAACAGCAGTCCCAACTAGTTCCAGTAAATAAATCTGCTGTGTGTCTGGGAGCTGTCAGTGAACAAAACCAAACACAAGGGGAGAGAGGCGCTCAGGGAGGTTGGTCCCAGTGGGGCCAGCGGGCGAGGGGTGCTGGCTTCATCCCCAGTCACAGCTTCAAAGGACGGCACCCTTGGCAGCGGTAACCATGGCACTCTGAAGGTGGGGGGAGGACACCGTGCCTGCAGGGCCACAGGCGCACGGACCCAACGGTTGTCATTTTTGTCTGTAGGGGTGGCAGTGCTGATGCTCTCCTCAGAAGCAACATGCTCACATTAACCAAGGAGCTCACACTCTGCCTGAATGTCTCACCCGTTCACGGGGCACCCCACTGTAGCGCTCTGCACACTCAGACACTGTAGCCATTGATCCAATCAGTTTTAGAGGGTTTCATCACCCCCAAAGAAAGCCTGCATCCACCAGGGGTCGCCCACCCTTCCCCCTCTCTCCTGCCCCTGGCCTACTATCGGGATACTCCATCCCCACAAACATGGCCCTTTGTGGCCTTTGCAACCAGCTCTGCTCATTCAACACAGTGTCCTTAAAGCTCACCCATGCTGTAGCAGGTGGCAGCACCTCATTCCTTCCGGTGGCCAGATAGCAGCCCATGGTATGGACAGATCGCATTTCCTTTGTCCATGCATTCATTTTGTTTCATTTTGGTGTGGTGTGGTGTGGTGTGGTGTGGTGTGGTGTGGTGTGGTGTGGTGTGGTGTGGTGTGGTGTGGTGGATTTTGTGAGACAGAGTCCCCCTATGTAGCCCAGGCTGGCCCTGAGCTCATGGTGAGTGCCTCCTGCCTCAGCCTCCCACGTGTACCAGCCCACCCTCCTATTCACTTATCCATGTCTGGGTAGCAGGCTGCTCCTGCTTTTTGCCACAGTGTGTTTGGCAAAAAACTGCACACCTCACCGCTGCCTCTGTGGTTCCACAGCAGATCACTTCCTCGCTATAATAAAGCAGTCATGCGCCACAGCCTCTGAGCAATAGGTTTCATGCCACCACAGGCAAAGCGTGGCACAATTCTCTAGGACCTGCTTCTTGAGTTCTGTGATGAGCAATTCCTGCGGGGCGTGGTAAGTGATCACCTCGCCCCTGCCGTCCCATATGCCCACCATGAGTCCCGCAGGGCCTGGACTGGAGGACAGTCTGCTGTCACCGCCAGGCCTCACAGTGGCTGCTGCGCTCCTGTGTGGTCGCTCAGGAGCCAGCCACGAGCGGATGTCCCAGATACACTGCCCACGCCATCATCAAGGATGCTGGCCGCATTTGGGCTTCGATGTCTGGGAATTGATACCACCCCGGGGCACCAGAAAGCAGGGAAGGGTCAATGGAGGCGGGCAGGTGTGCACTACCCTCACCCCACAGCCCCCAGGCAATATCCATCTTCCTCCTGCCTCCTGGGAATTCCCTGCACCCCAGAAGCAATTCCAGGAAGAGCCTGGAAAAGGCTGGATTTGGGGAGATGGAGACCTCGGAAGTGCTGGGTGCATGCTGGGGTCACACAGCAAGGCCACCACAGAAAAGCCCCCTCCCGCCCACTTTCTGAGTCCTCGAGTTTTCTGCACCAGGAGTGAGGCCAGCATCTCCTACAGGGAAGGCTGAGGAGGGGAAATGAGATTCACTGTTATGAGATTACTGTTTTGTTCTTTGTTTTTTCCATTTTTAGCCGAAGCACTGTGCCAGACCCTAGGGGAGCCTTTAGCCAAGAACAGGCTGTTTTTAACTCACTACAGCTGTGGGAAGGAGAGAGCTCTGGCCCATTTCACAGATAGAGAAATTGAGGCTCGGGGAGAAAAGGTCACCAGCTCCAATCTAAACAGAAAATCAGGGAGGGGCCCCAGGTCAGCCTGACCATAATCTGCACCCTTTCAGTTGCTGAAGAGCAGAGGTGGCTTCGAGGGAGAGTGAGAAAAACTAACACAAGAAGGAGCTCTGTCCCTAGTGTCCCTGGCTTCCAGCCACTGTCACCTGACATTTCTGAAGGTCCCAAGTTTCTTTATGCCCCCAGCCCTTGCTGAAATCATCCCCTCAGCTCTGGGTCCCTGTGTGTACCTCCTTGGGGGCACTGACCATGCTGACCCTCCCTAGGGAGAAGCCCAAGGCTCGGCTCCTGGTGCAGCAGGAGGCCACCAGCCAGAACTCAGGGATCCCAGGTTTGATCTTCAGCTTTTAGACCTGAGTCTGGGGGTTGGGCTGCAGCTCGTAAAGGTGTCCAGGGGTCCCCTGGAAGCCAGGCTGGGGCCTTCTTCCTCATATCTCTCCAATTGTACTTCATGGAGTCTTGGCTAGCTCTGGAGGGTACCAAAGAGTGCAAGGATGCCCACCTCTACCCATGCTGCTTGGGTGCCTGGGGAGGCTAGATGGGTGGAGGGTGGACTGAGAAAGGGAGTTCCGGGTGGGCAGCAAAGGCAGGAGAAACACCTGCCAGGTGATGAGAGAAGCCAGGAGCGCCAGGGAGGCAGACAGGCCACAGCCCACTTTGGGAGGTGGGTATCTCGGAAGTAGTGGTACCCACGGGCAGGTGGCTCCTTAACCCCTCCTGTTCTCCCAGGGTTTGCACCCCAGAGCTGGGTGCAGGGCAAGGCCTGGACCCTGGTGAAGGAGAGACCTTAGGGTCGAAGGCCTGGGCGGTGTGGGGGCATGTTCCCCCACCCAGGAGGCTGCTCCCAAGGACCACCATGGGGAGTACCCTAATATTGTCCTGGTTGCAGGCCCAGGCTCTGAGACCCTCCCCACATCTCAGCAGGAACCAGCGCCCTCCTGGCCCAGCCTGGTACCCAGAGAGTGCAGCCACCTAGGAATCTCAGTCATCTCTGCTGGGAAAACACTTGCTCACCTCCTGCAGGCTTCCCCAGCCTCAGCCCCAGTGGGCTGCATCAGGCTCGGCCTCAAAGGCCGCCGCAGCAATGCCTCCTGTCTGTCTGGTGCCCAGGAGACCTGGCAGAGCCCTGGTTAAGCTGCTACTGCTCTTCCCTCCCATGGTGTGGCCTGCATCCCTGGGCTTGGCTCAGGGCACAGTTAGTCCTCAGGCTGGGGCTGCTTGGGAGAGACACTGAGCCCTGACTGGGAGGTTCCCAAGGACTTGGAGCCAGCGCCCGTGCTAATACCCCATGCCCATGTCCCTGGGCCCTCTGGATTGGCCCCAACTGCATCCCAGGAGCACAAGATTCCAGCTTTTCTTCCTCTGCTTCCCAGGTGGCATTTCTTCCCAGCTGTACAAAGGAACAAGTGGAGAAAGAGACAGAAGGGGCTTGCTCAAGATCACAGAGCCAGGAAGAGCCACAGGCAGGATTCAAACCTAGAACCTGGCCTCTGCCTCCTGCAGGGAGCACCTCAGCTTGGGCCCTGCATCTCTTTGCTGGCAGTGCCTCCCACCTACCTCAGGAGGTCGAGGGCCTGAGTGCCCCTGAGCCTGGCTCATGCTTCTCAGGCTGTCTACCTGGACTGCAGCTTCCGTTTCCCTTGTTTCTAGGCAGCCTGGCCGTGCGTCCATTTGGGTTCTAGTGGACAGCGTCCACATGGTCCAGTCTGAAGCCACCCCATTCACTCTGCAAGATGCTCCTGGCCTCAAACTGGCTTCCCTGTCCATGCGCTGGGAGAAAATGGAGCTGAGGGTAGAGGGGCATGGGTGGACCACACGGGCCTCTCCTGTGAGAAGGGCTGGTCACTTCTGCCTCCTTAATATTAGTGGGAAAGTCCTGGTGGAGGCTGAACCTAGGTGAGTGCCTGCCTGGGCTCTGCCACAGGCCTCTCAACCGCTTCTTCACCTGTGAGCACAGACTAGGAGGGCACCAAAACCCATAGTTCTGGACGTGGGTTTCAGTAGGGCCAAAGGACGGCAGTGCTCAGAGAGGATCAGGGTCTCACTCAGGTTGCCCAGCACACAGCCATGCTCAACCTGGAGCTGTGCTGGTCCAGGAGCCGGGACAGCCAAGGGCTGGGTGTGACCAGACGGCAGCTAGCGAAGAGCTCCCTTCCAAACAACAGCCAGATGTCCAGGGGACAGCTTGTTCCTGCAGCTGGGCCCTGGGGAGACCAGCCTGGCCACACCCCAGCTCTGCTGGGCCTGACATCTGCCCAGCTGTGCTGGTGACTTGGGCCAGCCCTGGCTCTGGCCAGATGTTCTTCTGAGTGATGGGGGATGGGACCTTGCGACCTCCAGAGGCCCCCCAGGCCACCACTCTGGTGGACTGAGCCGGGAGGTTGTCCCAGGGTTCAGAGGAGAGGGAGGAAGGGAGCGGCCGCCTACCTGGCTCCTCTGTGTGTAGCTATCCCATTCGTGAGATGTCACGGCAGTGGACATGGGGCAGCTCAGAGGTGAGCCTGGCTCGCAGCTGGAAGGACTGATGACAAGGAAAACAATGACGACCACTGACTTTTTTTTCTTTCTTTGGAGACAGGGTCTCACTACATAGCCCAGGCTGCCTTTGTACTTAATATGGAGCTCAGACTGGCCTCGAACTCATAGAGATCGATCCTCCTGCCTCAGCCCCCCTAACACTGGGATTCCAGGCATACACCACCACATTGGGCATGAACTCGTATTTCTGAGGCAGGGCCTGAGTAGACTACATTCTTTAGAGATTTCAAAGAACAAAGGATGTGTTTTTCACCAAGATAAACAGTTCCTGATTTCAGTCTCAGTTTATGGATGAAGCAGTTGAGACTGGGAAGGGGGTCACTCTCCAAGGTCAGGTCAGGCGGACACTGACCCTGCACCCAGATCACAGCAGGTGGGCCCTCGGGTGCAAGGTAAACCTTGCACCACCCCTGACCACCCTCCCTGGCTGCCACTTGAAGCTCCAGGTGGAAAAATAATTGTGTTGGCAGGACCAGGCTGCTGGGGACAGGGGCTGGGGTGTGGGAGGGCAGGAGGCAGTCATTCCTTTTTTTTTTCTGAGACGGGACTCACTATGCAGTTCAGGCGGACCTTGATCTGTGTAGCCTAGGCTGGTCTCAAACTGGAAGCAATCCTACTGCGTCAGCCTCCCAAATGCTAGAATTACAGGCATGCACCATCACATCCAACTGAGAGCTCCCTTTTTTTTTTTCTTTTTGTTTTTATATATTTAGGGCAGAGTCTACAGGGTCTATAGGGTCTCACTATGTAGATTGGACTCATAGCAATTCCCGTTTTCAGCCTCCCAGGTGCTGGGATTACAGGCGTGCACCACCACACCCAGTCTCAATCATAGTCTCAGTACACCCCGGGGGCGGGGCTGGGGATGAACCTGGCCACTGTGTTCTGCCTAAGCAGGCGCTTTAGCCACTGAGCTATCCAGCTGGCCCAGAGCTCCCTTCTTGACATCCCTCCATGCCAGGCACCCTGAGGGAAGCCTGGATAGGACCTGGGGGGTATTAGGGCGCAGACACCTCACTCCCACCGACTCAGGGCAAGTGCTTCGGACAGTGCAGTAGGGTAGCTATCTCCAACTCTGACCTCACCATGACTGTCTCTGGCCTGGCTGCTTGCCAAATACCCAGGAAGTGTCAACAGATCTCCAGGACTGGGGCCAGCGTCAGGACAGACCCAGCCCGTCCTCTCCCAGCTGGCATGAAGAACTAAGAAGCCCTCAGCCGCAAGAGTACAATTCCCTGTCTCTGAAGCCTAGGGAATTTGGAGGGATGGCTGCAGAGACCAGGACTCCTAAAGGCCAGGCAAGTGGCCACAAGGAGCCTCTGATCAAGGTCAGGGGCTCCTCCCTGAGTACCTGTATGCACAGGTTGGTCCCATACCCACCTGGTTCTCTGTGTGGCCCCTCAGGCAGCCTCTCAGATGGGGTCCTCCAGCTGGGAAGGTGGTCTAGGACCCTGCCCTGACCATATAGGTCCTGCCACAGCCCCCACCCACACCCTCACCAGGGATGTGGCACCTACACCTCACACAGGTGACACCCTTCCCCCTTCCTAGTGCCACCTTATTCATCCAGCCTCATACACAATGCACCTCCTGAGATAATTTTGGTCTCTCCTTCACAGCAGCAGCCACACACCTATAATTTAGCCATTTTAAGAGGAAACGAGTCTCCATAGCATCCTTTCTGTTCCTAAGGGAGCTGATTTAGGGCCAGGACAGGGCAGTGGGTGGTGGCTGGGGGATGTGAGTCCGGAGCCAGCAACTTTCCCAGTGACATGACACATGGAACTGATTTGGGGAACCCCTACTCCCTCAAGCACAGCCCCCAGGATGGCACCACCTCCTGAGGTTAAAGATCCCACCCTCGTGCTCTGCCCATGAGCCCTGGGGATGAAGGTGTCCAGGCCCAGGCAGGAGCCGCCCCTGTCTGCCCTTCCCCTGTGTGCTGGAAGAGCTTGTCCCAGCACACACCATGCAGCTATAATTTCTGAAAACACTGCGGTTTGCTCCGGGAAAGTAGAAAATAAACTCAGGGCACCTGCGAGTGATGGGGTGGCAATGACTGCTGCAAGCGGAGCTTCACAAGGGTGTGAACTCATCCCAAGTGCACAACATTCTATCGGGTTCTGCATGAGCTAGGGAACCCCTGGGAACTCGGGGACTGAACCCCAGAACCTGATGGGGCCTGGTGAAGCTGCACCGCAACTGTGTGCAAAGTAGAGCAACACCTCCTCTAGGCCCGCTGCGGTGCCCACCAGGAACCGTCCAAAGCCCGCCACGTGTCGGCTGTGACCGTGGTGCAAGGCCAGTCTGCGGCCTGTTGGCTGCCCGAGCAGCCCTGCCTTGACATCACTGCACTTCTCTCTTCCTCATCACATTGTATCTTTTTCTTCCTCCATTTCACTCCTTCGGATCAAAACCAGACTATCAGGGTGGGGAGACGGCTCAGTGGAATAAGCACTTCTCTGGTAAGCGCAAAGACCTGAGTTCAATCCCCGGTTCCACAAAAAATAAAAAAAAATAAAAATAATAAAATTATTTAAAAAAAAAAACAGACTATCTCTGCACAGCTGGAAAGATGCTTGTTCTGAAACTCCATAACTCAAAAAGTAGGGCTCCTTCCCTTCCCACATTCGTCACATTTCACAGAGCAGGCTGGCCTCAAACTTAGGGCAATCCTCCTGCCTCAGCCTCCTGAGTGCTGGGATCCCAGACATGTCCTGCCACGCCTTGCGCATCTCAGTTCTTGGCCCTGCAATGTGGCCGAGAGTGCTGGGAGGTTGGACATCCCCAAGCATCCGTCCTTCCAGGCGTTTTTAGGACAGCAGGGAATGCAGGGGGAGGGGGTGGCTGTAGTGAGAGGAAGAAGCCTGTTCCTTTAAAAGTGCATGGGCGTGGTGCTCACCCAGGACCGGTGGGCGGTGGGCGTCTGCCTTCTGCAGGCTGTAGGCGCATTCCGGAGCTTGAGCGGAGAAATAAAAGCGCTCCCTTGTCTGCGCTCAGAGGAGACAGCAATATTGCTGTGTAACCAGGACCAGATGGGCTTGGGAATTTCCAAAGG
Source organism: Octodon degus (assembly GCF_000260255.1). NCBI lineage: Eukaryota > Metazoa > Chordata > Mammalia > Rodentia > Octodontidae > Octodon > Octodon degus. Next base: position 336,574 of record NW_004524926.1, read on the forward strand.
CCCCGAGTGCAGAAGACAGAAACCCCTCCCAGACTTTGTCTGGCTGCTTGCTGCCTGGGTATCAGTTACAGAGGTGACGCAGCCAGGGTCCCATAGGGGAGGGGGCCTCTGCCCGTGCTCTCAGCCTGCAGCCCCACAGCCTGCAGGCACTCCCACAGCCTGCCTCTCGCCCACAACCTCTACAGGACACCGCCAGAACCTCTACAGGGTATCCCCAGGGGTTGCCACAGCCCCAACCCCTGCCTGCCATCCTCAGGACACCACCAGACTCAGGTGCCCGGCTCAGAGGTGCTCGGGCTCTTCCTATTAAAAGAGCACCCTCTTGCCTCTGCAGGCCTCCTGTCTTAACTTGTGTGTCCCACACCAACCCTCTGGACTCTAATTCTGTCCTGGGTGACCCCAAGTTGCAGCAAGCCTGCATCCCTGCTCTGAAACTCCACAACTCAAAAGGTAGGGCTCCTTCCCTCACACTCCAATCACATTTCACAGAGCAAACTTACAGCAATCCTGCCTCAGCCTCCTGAGTGCTGGGATCCCAGACATGCACCACCATGCCCTGCGCACCTCAGGAGTTCTTAGCCCCGCCCTGGGGAATCCATGGCGGTCCAGTAGCCACACAGGGCCTGGCACCCCGGAAGCAATGGTTAGGTTGCCGGACACTGTCTGTCAGGCTCGGTGACCTTCGCTGCTGCACTCCCTGATAACGAGTGCTGATACACAGGTGTGGTGCTGGGGTTTCAGCGTGTTCATTCACCCTCACATCCATTCCATACGCCCCAGGTTACAGATGGCAAAACAGAGGCAGGCAAGTTATCATCAGCCTGAGGTCACGTGGAGAACACAGGCAAAAGCAGGATCTGAGCCCACTGCTAGGGCCCGTGTCTATAGTCATCCCATCACGCTGACCTGCTTCTGCAGGCTCAGGACAAGCAGCAGGGACCCGCAGGTTCCAGGGGCTCTCCAGCTAGGCCCGGTTGTGAGGGGGCCCAAGGCTGCTTTACCTGCTTCCCTTCCCCTCAACCATCCCTCTGAGGCTCAGGCCCCCAGTCCATGAGTGTGAGAGGCAGGTCCATTCTGGCATTCCGACTACGGGGACCCCCACAGCACAATGGTGTCCCCCAAACCAGAGACTAAGCAATGACTTGGCCCCTCACCCTGGGCTTCAATGGCAGTGAAGATGGAAGGGGCCAACATCACTTGCACTGTGCACCTGCGGTGAGCCTGCTCTGGTGTTTCAGAGCCCACCTCGGAAGGAGAAGGGAAGCCATGATGGTTTCCATCTGTGCGTTCCCGAGGGGCCTCTAGTGCACTCATCAATGTGGCGCGGGGAAGGTGACGGATAACCCGCTCAGAGCTGATTTGCTCTCAGGAGGAGGGGCCTGCGGAAGGAGGAGGGGGTTGGGGGCGTGGCCAAGGAGGGTGGCTCTCCCTCCCCAGCTCCTCCCTTCTCTCTCTGCCTCTTGTGCACTGCGCCTTAAGCAGCTCTCCTCCACCAGGCCCTTCCGTAAGGCCTTGTCCTTGTCCTTGTCCTTGACCTGCCTTGGAGCCATCCAACCGCGGACTAAATGAGAGCCAATATAAACCTCTCCCTCCTGAAGTTGTGGGTGTCAGGTGTTTGTCACAGCCGGGAGAAAATGACTAAGACAGAGGCCAGGGATGTGGCACAGGCAGGTATGGACCCGGACTGGCCAACTCCGGACCCTGCATTCTTTCTCAAGAGACCCCTAGGATAATGTCTGCTGTGCCCTGTGCCCAGTTAGTGAAAACTGGAGCCTCAGTTTCCCTGTCAGTACCAGGGGGCTCAAGGTCCTGACTTGGGAGCTTTGGTGCTAGCAGAAAGGGCTGTGAGGTGGGCGCTTGCTGGGCAGGGGCTCCATGGCCACATAGTGACCATGCCAGGTGTGGCACTAGCCCTCCCTATGCCAGTTTCCCAGGGAGGCAGCCAGGTGGCCGGCCAGCCTGGACTGCACAGTGTGTCTGAGGCCAGCCTGGGATACAAATCTCAAACAAAACAGAAAATAAATGGTGATGATGAGGATGGTAATGAGGGGTGAAGCAGTTGCTTTCCCACTCTTTAAAAATGCTGTTTTATTCTTATGACACCAACAAGGCAGGTGCTGTCACCCCCATTTTACAGATGAGTAAACTAAGGCACAGAGAGGTAGGAACATGTGGGGATCTGCTAAAGCTGGAAACTGATCCTATGTGGGAGGGCCCGATGAGGCCTCATGGCCTAAAGCAATCAAGCTACCTACGCCTAGAGAAAAACATCCTGCCTGGACCTTGGGGCTATTAGTCTCTAGGCAACCTTGGGTCTTGCAACTTTGTAAAAGTATAAAGAAAGGCTCTTACTATTGCTCAGGAGTGGGCTACCACCTAACCCAGCTCTTCTCGTTTGTCTTGTCCTCATTCCTGTCTCCAGAGTCTACAACTGCAGCCTGTCCCTGGCTGCTTCCCTAACAATCATATGACAGTCTTGCTCACAGTATGTGGCACAAGCTGGCCCGGGGCCCCTAGTAGGCATTCCCAGCCAGTACTGGCAGAGTTGAAAGAAACCACATGGGCAGCTCTCCTAGCGGGGGTTGGCTGGGGAGCCCTGGAAGCTGCATCCCAAAGGACCCTTCAGATCCACCCAGAGTCCCAGGACACGGGGCTGGGACCATGCCAGCCCTCAGCGTTCATGAACGAGGTAGATGAGGGTGGTCACTCTGCCCCTGCCCCATGCTGGGACGCTGAAAGCTAAGCCTCAGGCCCTTTGCAGCTAACCCTCAAGCCCCGTGCAGCCAGACTCTGCTGGTTCCTGCTGGAAATCCCTTCCCCTGACCCCATATGGGAACAGATCACGCGCGCACACACACACACACACACACACACACACACACACACACACGGTGGCTGTGAAAAGCTTTCTCCTCACTTTCACTCGTCTACCGTGGCATGGTCCTGGGGCCCAGGGCTGGGGGTGGGGTGGGCATGCAGCACCTGCTTGGTGCCTGGCCCTAAGCTACACCTGCAACACACACACACACACAGAGACGCACACATACTCCCCAAGGTAAGTACCCGACTGGGGGCCTCCTGAGACAGCCTGGCCCTGGGTATAAGGTGCCCACTGTTCCAAGCCCAGGTCCTGTGAGCAGAACCAAGCACTTCAATGCCACCACATTCCTGCCTGCCCATGAGATGATGCCCCTCCTCCTTCTCCCCCATCCTCCTCCTGCTTACCATCCCACGGTCACCAGAACCCACAGGACAGGTACCCTACATGCCCGCAGGTTTCAGAGAATCTGTTCCTGCAGCCCGCCACCTTAGCTAGAAGCTAAGGTTTAGGAGAAGAGAGTGCACCTGCGCTGGAGTTGGGACCTTGATTAGAATGCTGTCCTTTTCTCAGGGCCAGCAGTTTTCAGTGAGGAACGAACTCCTTCCAGCCCTCAGTCATCCCCACCCCAGTGCCTTGTGGCTCTGCAGGGCACCCAAGCCCATCCTGAGAGCCCAGAACAGGGCCGGGCCCTCAGCATCACTGGTCAGTGTTGGCCTGTGCCTCTCCTCAGCCTGGCCCCCCTATGGGCTCAAGCTTGGCACTGTCTAACCCCAAGGACTCGGTACCCAGGCTGTGCCACTGCAGCATGCCCTGGTCTCTCTGCCAGGCTAAAGACAAGCTCCTGCACCCCAGCTGCCTGCCCCTGCTCCTGCCCCACCTTGGTGCAGCTCCCTCCAGCTGTGTCCCCAGAAGGAAGGCACTCCCTCCCCCAATGGCTCCTACCCCATGCAGTCTAGTTCACCAGCCCCTCACTGCTGGGTCAAGACCCCCTGCCTCTCAGCCCCCAATCCCAGTGATTTCAGTCCCAGAAGCCCCTCATTTCCTGTCTGGGGAGCAACCCCTTCTTCACCCTCCACCTCTACAGATTTCCAGACCAGTTGCAGTTTGGCAGAGCTGGGCTCCAGCCTGGCTCTGTGACTCAAATAATGTGTGGGCCAAGACCAAGTTCCAACCCTGTTAGCCTCAGTTCCCTCCTCTGCTACACAGGACTTGTTACTGACACTCCAAGACTCCACGATGGAATAAAACACCAGCCTTTACTAGGCAGCTACCCCGCACCGGGCATCCTGCTGCTTGAATGTTAAAACTTTATTTTCTCTCATCCTCGGGAGGCAGGGCCTGTTCCCTCTAGAACACACAGCAGCCTTAGGCTTCTCTAGCACAGAGGCACCTCAGGACAAGCTGTGTCCGTTCCCAGCGCCCAGGGGTATCAGGCTTGCACTGGCATGAACAGCTGGGCTGTTAAGGACCTTGAGTTACACACAGAGAGACCATGGCAAGGGCGGGGTTGTCAAAGGGCATTGTTAGTGCCCTGAGTCTGGGCCCAGGGTCAGTGGGTGGACAGTGTATGGCCTTCAGACCTCTCTCTCACCACCTTGGGTCAATGTGGCAGCCACTGCCGAGGAGAGGTGGCCATGCCCCCGCCAGCTTCCTGAATGTCACTTTCAGAGAAGAGACGGGGAAAAGCCAAGGGCAGGAGATGGGGAAAGCACAGACAGCACTCCCTGCTGCCCACTCCCTGGCTGCTCCAACTAGCTGTCTCCACCAACCTCCAGGGAGCCCAGCCCGGCCCCCTGTGCACTGCCTGTGGGGCCTACCATCCTCTCCCTGCTCCCCCCAAGGCCAACAGGCCCTAAGGCTCCCGGGCTAGGCCTCCTTTCTGATCTGAGGATTCCTCCCTACAACCTGCCTCATGCTAAAAGGGGACATGATTTCAAAGCAGGGCCTGCATGCCTTGCTTCCTGTTCTCATCTACAGAGGTGCTGGGAAAGCAGGTTGGGACCTTGCTTTATTGAAGGGGAACCCCAGATGGGAGAGCCCACTGCACCTTCCCCAGGGCCCCCACGCCTAGGCCCCCCAGCTCTCACCTTGAGGGGAGGAGCAGGCAGGTGCTCCCCCACAACTATTCCCACAGGGACAGCAGACACTAACTCCGTGTCCCTGGATACCAGTACCTGGCCACCTCCCTGAAGCCCCAGGCCTCCTGCACCTCCAAGCTCATGAACTCACCGCCTCCCGGGCCTGCGTGGGATCTTCCATGGGATGGCCCTGCCCTTCCCACCAGTCACTGGTTGCCACCTCCCAGCCAGCAGGTTAGAGAAGGAAAAGCACAAAGGCAGGCAGTGGGCAGGGCCCAGAGGCAGGCAGGGAACACTTAGGTGGGCAGTAGGGGTCAGGGCACCGCAGGCGGGAGCAGCGGTGTGTCTGAGTTCTGTGCCGACACGCTGGGCGTCTCAGGGCCGATCAGCCCCAGGTCGTGCAAATTGAGGATGGAGTCTGCGATGATGCGGGCTGTGCGCTTCTGGTACCCGCCCGAGGTCACCATGAGGATAGGGATCTGGTGAGACCGGACCACACGGAACACCAACTCATCCCGCTTCACGATGCCCTGTGAGGGTGGAGAAGGTGGGCTCAGGCACCAGGAGTCCTGTTGTGCATGGCTGGGCTGCAGCTCCTCCCTGACACAGGCCACCCGCCAGCCCCTCTCCAGGTCAGCGCATACCCCAGGGCTGATGGACAGCCCCCCGAGGCGGTCCCCCTCCAGGACGTCAGTGCCTGCGTTGTACACCACCACGTCGGGCAGGTATTCCTGGAAGGCTCGCTCCAAGTTTCTCTCTACTTTGCTCAGGTACTCATCATCCTCTGTGCCCCACTCCAGCTCCACCTTCCGACTGATGGCCTCTGAAAGGGACACATCCCCAGCCCCATGGGGCACGGGAGGGAAACTGAGGCTTAGGATGGGGCCTGTCCATAGTAGAAGAAGGGCTGTACCTGGGTCTGTCTAACAGGCAGCATGGCTGCTCATGTCACCAACGCTAAGCTGGAAGGGGTGCTGAGAGCTGCGGAGAGCTGAGCACCTTCTGCCCATGGCCCCCAGCGACCACTGTGGACAGAGCCTGACTTTGGGACCCGCCCGCCTCTCGGGTCCCAGTCAGGATTCAGTTTGTAAACCTGTACCTTAGGCTGTACTGAGGGGGCTTACTCACACCACACTCACTAACCCCTTGTGCAAAGTTCCCTAAGGCTGTGTTTTAAACTGGTTACTAGCAGGTGCAGCTATTGGCAGGTGCCTGTACCTTTAGGAGGTGGAGCTAAGCGGAAGAACACAAGGTCATGGGGGTGTGCCCCATCGGGGTGGGCGGGCCTGCCCTTTACTCATTGTCTCCCTCCTCCCGGTAGCCTTGGGCTCTGCTCCTGTTGTGATATGTGGGCTTGCCCCAGCCCCAAGCTGTAGGGCCAGCCCACCATGGAGAGGCGCCACCAGAACCAGGTGGCTTTATAAATTCATTTGCTCAGGCATTTTGTCACAGCCACAAAAAGCTATCACAGGCCTGCAGAGTAGGCTGTTTCTGCTTGCAAATCTCATCTGAAAATTCCCGTCTTTGGATTGATGAGTTGTCTCCATGTTTATTTACCTTCTAACAAGGTCTTATATTGAGACTTCTCTCTGCCACCTTACTTTGTGCCTTCTCTTTATGTCCTTTCCTTTTGGGCTGCTCCAATAGTACCCTAACACATAATCCCCTCCACACATGTCCTGGGCAGCTGTGTGGCTCTGTGGGGGCTGCCTGCTCCTCAGTCTGCTCTGATGCGCACTGGGAACCAGCCCACCCTTAGGGGTACAGAGAAGTGGGGTGACCCCCACAGGCCCACAGAGTGCTCTGAGCCAGGCCTGCTGAGGAGCAGCAGCTTACGCTTGGCAACGCGGTCCCCAGGGTAGATGTGGCGGTTGTAGACATCCATGATGTACACGCGCTGGTCACCCATGAAGTCCCGCTCGTGCCCATTGCCCTGTGGAAATGACACGAGAGCTGTTCGCAGATGCCAGGACCCTTACCAGCTCAGGCCAGGGAGCCCTGGGCTCAGACACAGACCTCCATGGCCAGCCACGTGCAACAGGAGCTCAGAGCAGCAGCATGGGGACATTGCTGGGGTGCCACTGGGCAGGGCTGGGTGAAAGATGGCTGCCAGCTTGTGGTGAAGGAGCTGGGCCTGGGCTCCCTCCCGAGCCCAGGGCACTCACCTGATGGGCGTCAAGATCAATGATGGTGGCCCTTGAGATGCCTTCCACTCGCTCGAACAAGAACTGCCCAGGGAGGGGAAGGACAAGGTGAGGACTGATGGCCAGGCCAGAGGACCCAGAAACCCTTAGGGTTTAGGAGGTGGAGGGCACATAGTGGACAGGGGGAGACAGCATTTGCCACGATGCTGTGGAGCTCCGGAGAAGCCTGAGTGTGCACAGGGGTGGTCAGGGCAGGCTCCCTGGAGGAGGAGGCATGCGTCCAGCCCTGGAGACAGACCCCAGACTTCCCTGGATCCCCTGGGAAGGTGTAGAGTTAGGGGAGAAGCCCCTGAGCCCTTGAGCTTCACTGCCCAGTCTTTGGCTCATCTTACAAGGCCAAGCCCTAACACTCCCTCTTCCAGGAAGGGCCCCTCCTTCCTCCCACCCCATCTCTTTGCACCCCTTCTCATAGTGCCCAGATCTGCTAGCCCACCAGCAGATGCTGTGAGCGCAGGAAGAAGGAGACCTCGTCGGGCCCTCCAGATGCCCAGCACAAGGCCTGGTACACAGTGGCCTCCCCTCCTTGGCCCTCTGCTTCCTTATCTGGAACACATGAGGGTGGGGCTGTCATGAGGAAGAGGGGCGTGGGTGGAGCACCCACAGATGCCAGCTGTTCTCAATTCCATCAAAGCTAGCCACCTCCTCCACCTCCTTATCCTCCCCATCCTCTTGGTCCAGCAGCAAAGCCCTTCCTCAGGTGACTTAACCCTGACATTGCCCATCAGGGTCCCTGGAGCAGAGGAGACTGACAAGTCCCTTCCACACACAGAGCATGGGCAGAGTCACACTGGGTGGTACTACTAGCCTTGGCCCTGGGTCCAAAGGTGGAGAGACAGCACCACACAGGGCGGCAGCGGGACCTAAGGGCCCCTGGAGACCCACCTTGATGGCCAGGGTGATGTCAGCATAGGCACAGAAGCCTCCGCCCCGGTCACTAGAGCAGTGGTGGAAGCCGCCCCCTGCAGAACGGGAGGGGCACGGTCAGTACCAGGTGCTCCCTTGTCCCTCAACCCCAGTGTCCGTTCCTCTCTTATACAGTCATGGGTGGCTGGCAGGTCCCTGTCCACAGGCCAGGTGGCATCACAAGTCACCCCACAAAGGGAGCCGCCCTTCCCTAGGCAGGCACTGGGCCCACAGTATGCTCCCAACCTTGAGGGGTAACTGGGAGGGGACCCTCTCCTGGTCCTGGCTGCCATGGTGGCAGGGGTTCTGCCCACCTCCAAGACCAGGAGAGCTCAGAGCCTATGTCAGGGTCCCCTTCCCCCACACCTCAGGGGAGCCTGAGTACCAGGGTACTCTGAAATGGACCCACAACCGCCCCAAGGGACCGCCCCGGCTCTGCAGGGACCGCAGAGCCCCACGTGTGCAGCCTTTCTGTGTGAACTAGTTCTGTGGGAGAGTGGGGAACAGGAGCACTGCCCTCTGGACCCCTGTGGAGACACTGCTGACCTTCGGCCTATCCACCCACCACATGACCAAGCCCTGCACTCCACAGACAGTCCTTCTGGGGAGGCCCAGTAAGGCAGGCATCATTTCTAGGCGCAGCTGCCTGAGGCATGCACAGGCTTGGAGGGAGGTAGGGGTTCTCTATCAATGGAAATTGCAGCAAGGAGCCTGTTAGACCAGGATCCTACATCAGACAGAGGCAGTGCTAGCCCCTCCCAGGTACCAGGCTGCACACTTCCTCCAGACCCCTCCATAGGAGGCTTGGGTGGCTCTGGTGCTGCCACCCCCAGGGTCCCTGCCCCAAACCCTCTTCCTGGTACTCACCTACATTGATGGCCCAGCCTCGGTCCACAGCCAGCTTCCCTGCCTTCAGAGATAAGTAGAAGGTGGGGCATGGGCAGCCAGTCCCCTTCCCTCATTCATTAATACACCCATTCATTCATTAACTCATTCACAGCCTCACACACCCATTCCGTGAGCAATTTCCAGCCAGCTCTGGGGTGGAAATAAGCAGCGAGGTGGGCTACAAGGGGTGCCCCATTCAGCCCATCAGCAAACACAGCCAGCCAGTAAGAAGGGCCAGGCCAGCAGCGCAGTACACGATGCCGAAGCCTCCCGGCAATTTTGCAAGCAAAGTGGAAGTAACTGAGTTAAGTATTATCACAAGTGTTTTAAGTGAGGTTTTGAAAGGGAAAAGTGTCCACTTTCTTTTGCTCATGGAAATATGGTAGACTGGTGACAGAAATCCTATGAAGATCCAGTTTCGGGGATGGAGATTACTTGTAGTGTCCAGTAGCTACTGACCTAGGGCTGGGTTAGATCAGCAGTGTTTATACGTGAGCTGTGCCTCCAATCAGCTCCACAAAGTGGGAGTCAGCTTTTAAGAAAAACACACAGAGGGTGTGAAAGCTGATTCTGCTGAGCATGGGTTCTTACTGCCACACCCACAATGGGGCGGGGTTTGGTTTTCCCTCTTGAACAGGGGACCTTGGACAGAACAGTCTTTGGAGGAGAACTTGGAGGGGTGAGGTATCCTATATACCAGCAAATAGTCACTCGAATAGGAGGGACAGTGAACTCTTAACATCCGATGCTGGGTAAAGCTTTGGAGAATGGGGCTGGAGGGTTATTTTAGGGTCCTATCCAACTAGGAAGCAGGGGGGTGGTGCACACTGCAGGGTACAGGGTTGTGGTAGGAACCCTGGAGACCCCTTCTCTACCTACCATGATGGTTCCTCCTGTCTGAGTCCGAAGGGGCCGCAGCACCTTCCTCTGCACCAGGAAGTTGGGGAGGAAGATGACAGGGGGTATTTCTGTGATAGTGGCAACGGCGAAGGACCACTGCGGAAAGACATGAGGGCCACTGAGTTAGACTCCCTCTGGATGCCCAAGGAGGGCCACCGGGTGTCCTGGGAAAAGCTCAGCCCCCAGTGCAACAGGTTTAGTAAAGAAAAGCGTGCTGCTCCTTTTTTAGAGCCAATGCGGCCCAATATCCCAGCGCCGAAGCTCTCGGCTGCCCTCTTGTGCCCGGAAGCAGAGCTGCAGGGGACAAGTCGGAGGGGCCAAGCTAGAAGGCTTTGTGAGAACCAGCTCAGCCCAGTGAGTAAGGGAACCTGAGGGCCGGAAGGCAGGATCTTTCAGTTTCCTTCTGCCCTTGCACTGTATGGCCTCTGCTTCAATAGTGAATTGGACCTCCTTGCAGGAGGGGCAGCCCACTCACGGGTAGATGGGACACTGGCACTGAAGCCAGGTTCAGGGTGCATCTGGGTATCTCTAAGAAGTCCAGAGCATTGCTGCCTAGCTGCCACCCTTGAGTCATCCCTGCTTGGCTGAAGTCCTATCTTGACTGCTTTCCCTGCTCTCCTGATCCCAGCAGAGCACACTCTATAAACTTTGGTAAGTGTCAGCTAGGCAACCAGGGTAGGGCTGGGCTGGAGCCTCATACCAGGCTGGGGCACTTATATGTCAGTGCCCATTGAGTGACAGAAGAATAAGATTTGAAGTGGGGAAGGTCAAGAGAGGCTTTCTGGAGGAAGGGAAGAGTCACAGGCATTTCCAGGATGCAGGACCATGGGAAAGAGGAGGAGACGCACGGGGCTACAGAGACACCCATCCAAGAGCACAGACACCGAGTGTGGGCTGGGCAGGGGAGCATGAGAGCCAGGCAAGGAGGGGCCCACAGTAGGACCCAACGACAGTTGGCGTGCATGGATCCAGAGAGGAAAGGTCCTGCCACACCCTGGGCTCCTGTCCTCCACACTATTGTGTTCTATGAATAAGTGAAGGACCCAATGAGCTATGATGCTGAGGGAGAGAGAGAATCACAGAGCCACTCCTGGCCTCCTGAGGAGTCAGATCCAGGCACGAAGGCACTCAAAGGCCCCGGGCACATTGCTCCAAGCACTGCCTACAGCAATCAGTGGATTACAGCGCCATCAAGAAAGGGGTCCCTGGTGGCAGTGACATTTGGAAAATATGCTTGACGTCAGTTTATTTTCCTCCTGGAAATTCACCATGCCCTTGGATGTGGGAAAGGCTCTGGGAATTCTGCAGCAAGTACTGCCTGACTTTGCCTTCTCCAGGTTTCCCAAACCTTCCACCGTGGACCTCTGCCGACCCCATGTGCCGACCTGACCCAAGGCTGCATCCTGGGCCAGATGCAAAGCCAACCAATACAGATGAAATTAGGGCTGTTGGACCAGCCTCGAAGGAAATGAGCTCCAGACCACAGCAGACTGGATGAGGTCGCTGCCCACTCAGTTTCACCCACCCAGCAGCAGTTACACAGCCAGCGGTGATGCTGTCTGCTGACGCTTGAGACCTGTGTTGCCTCAGCCAGCAGCTGCCAGCCTAGGGCCACTGTGTACACTGTTGTCCTGCAGTATCCACAGGAGAATGGCCCTAGGAACCCCTGGACATCAATTCTACAGGGACCTAACTCCCTTACACAGAGTGGTATAGTGTTTACACAAAACCTACACGTAACCTCCCATGCTCTTTAAATATTGTCTCGATGGTTTTGAGACAGGGCTTTGAGACAGGTTGACCTCAAACTCATGGTGATCCTCCTGCCTCGGCCTTGTGGATGCCAAGATGCCTCCATGTCTGGCCTGTAAATCATGTGATGACCTATAATACTTCCTACTATGTAAATACTCTGAAAATAATTTTGATAAATTAAGAACTACCACAAGAAAAAAGTTCTCTGTGTTTGCTACAGATGTAATTTGCTTTTTTTTTGTAATTTGCTTTTTAAAGAATATTTTCAATCTGTAGTTCATTAAATCTGAAAATGAGGAACTCAAAGGAATAGAGGGTCAACATGAATTTTAAGTTAATTTAAAATTAATGAAAAACTTTTGTGTGTATGGCTCAGATTGATCTCACACTTATGCTCCAAATGACAATCTTGTGCCCAGAACTATTTCCTATGCTTGGGAGCTGCATGGCCTGTCAGGCCCTTAACTGGGCAGAGCAGACCTGGGACATTTCTATCACTGCCAGGAGTTTTGCTGGACAATGCTGTCTGGAGCAGCCATCGCTGGTGGTGGGGGCAGAGGATGGGTGGTGAGGGTGGGCAGGGGGCCGTGGAGATGCCACAGTGCATGACTGTGCCCTGTAGGAGAGGTAGGAGACGAGGGTATGGGTGGCCATGGTGTCCTCGAGGGTGACATCTGGAGAGCCACTGACAAAAGCTCTCTCAGAGGCTGAGGCAGGAGGATCACAAGTGCAAGCCCAGCTTGGACAACTTAGCAACTGGGCAAGACTGTCTCAAAATGGGGATGTAGCTTAGTGCAAAGGCCTTGAGGTGGGTCCCCAGTTTCCTTCTCAGCACCCATATCCTCAGCTGGAAGCGAGGGCCCTGAATGAGCACTGGCAAATGGAAGTCAGCCGCAGAGTTTGGTTCTTGCCACACAAGCTGAGATTCCCGCACCTGGGCTGCCTCGAGCTTCTCTCAGGCCTCCCCTTTGTACATATACTCATCTCTACCTGAGGCTGTTGTGTACTCTCTGGGAAACATGGCTCCATGAGGACAGGACAACACCTGGGAGCGCAAAGCCAGGGCCAGTGCCTGAGGCAGGAGGATCCTGGGAGTTCAAGACCTGCCAGGGCTACACAGCCAGACCCTGTCTCAGAAAATAAAAACAAATTAGAAAACCTACATCCTGGGGCCGGGGAGATGGTTCAGTGGAATAAACGCTTCCCTGGCAATAGCAAGGCCCTGAGTTTAATCCTGGTTCTGCAAAA
>NW_004524926.1:349500-368729 GCF_000260255.1 Octodon degus
GAAGAAGAAGAAGAAGAAGAAGAAGAAGAAGAAGAAGAAGAAGAAGAAGAAGAAGAAGAAGAAGAAGAAGAAGAAGAAGAAGAAGAGAAGAGAAAAGAAAACCTACATCCTTCCAGAATAAAACTCACTCAGCAAACTAGCAAGAGTAGAGGATTCTCTCATGGCATGGCAAAGGAGGTTAAAAACAGAAAGAAACATCAACATTACTCTCAAATGCTTCCACTTCAGATGAGGAGTCCCACAAAGCTGCTTGCCCAGAAACCTCCACTCAGCATAGTGCTGGAAGTTCTGGTCAGTAATCGGACAGACACAGAAACACAAGGCATCAAACTGGAAAGAAGTGCAATCTACCTGTCTTCACAGATGACATGACACTATACACAGATGATCCTCAGAACACGCACACACAGTGATGCCAGCTAAGAGGCGAACTCAGCCACATCACAGGCTGCACGACCAGCACAGAAAGAGCAGTTGTATTTCTATGCACTAGAAACAAGCAAGCTGAAAAGGAAATTAAAGGCAATTCCATTATGTAGCAGCAGAAAGAATAAGAATACTTAGGAATGAACTGAATCACAAGAGGTAAGATTTGTCCCTAGGAAACTACAAAATGTGGCTGAAATTAAAGTAAAGAAGATCTAACTAAATGAAAAGACATCCCATGTTCATGGACTAGAATGTAGTATTCCCCCAAAAGATCTGCAGTAAGTATGGATGCAATCTTTGTCAAAAATTCCAGTGGCCCTCTCTAAAACTAAAAATATCATAGGGACCCAAAACAGTCAAAATAATATTTAAAAAGAAAACTGAAGTCAGAATACTCATATTTCTGAATTTCAAAATTCAGTACAAAAAAAAAAATTCAGTACAAAGCTACAGTAACTAAAGCAATGTGGAATCGACAAATCAACACAAATATCTACCAAGTGAAAACTATAACTCTACCAATAAATTCAGATCTCTGTGATCGGTGACTTCCTACAAGAATACTAAGACTATTTGATGAAAAACAGGACTGGGTGTATCTCAGTGGCAGAGCACTTGTCTGGGATATGGAGGGCCCTGCAGTCCATGTGCAGCACTGCTTAAAAGGGGTGGGGGTGTCTTTAAGAAGGGGTGCGGGGAGGACTAAACATCCACATGCAAAAGAATGAAGGTGGAGCCTACAATCTCAGCACTCTGGGAGGCTGAAGCAGAAGGAGCTAGAGTTCCAGCCCAGCCTGGGAAACTTAGCGAGTAAAAGGGGGGGTAGGGGAGAGAGGGAGAGGGGGAGGGGGAGAGGGAGAGGGAGAGGGAGAGGGAGAAGAAGATGGAGAGGGAGAGTGCTGGAGCTCAGCTGAAGGCCCTGGGTTCTATCTCCGATACTGGGGGGAAAAAAGAAGGGAAAAAAACTGCCCTCTTACACCATGCACAAAAATTAACTCAAACTCTATCAAGACCTAAGTATCAGCTAAAACTATAAAACTCTTTTAAAAAATACATAGGAATAGTCATGTAGACTGGGTGTGGTGGCACATGCCTGTCATCCCAGCTCTTGGGAGGCGATAAACATGTGGCTCACTATGAGTCCAATCTAGTAGCGAGACCCTGAATACCCTATAGACTCTTCCCTACAAATGAAAAATAAAAAATAATTTTTAAAAAAAGGAATAAATAGTCATGAAATTAAAATTAGAAATGAACTTCTAAATATAACACTAAAAGTACAAACAACAAAAGAAAAAAGAGCTCAGTTTCAGCAGTTTTTGAAATTTGCTTATCAAAGAACATCATCAGATGTATACAAAGACAGCTCACAGAATGAGAGAAGATATTTGCAAGTCATGCAACAGCCATAACACATAAAAAAACTCTCACAACTTAACAATAAAAAGATGATCCAATTCTTCAAATAGGCAAAGGACTTACAGACATTTCTTCAAAGATATGTGAATCATCAACAAGCCTTCCCACCCTCCAAAAAAGTGCTGCTTTTTGTTGTTATTGTTGTCTTTCTTTCTTTCTTTCTTTCTTTCTTTCTTTCTTTCTTTCTTTCTTTCTTTCTTTTTTTCTTTTCTGTATTTAGGACAGGGTCTACAGGGTCTCACTACATAGATTGGACTCGTAGTGAATCTCCTGTTTTCAGCCTCCCAAGCACTGGGATTACAGGCACGTGCCACCACACCCAGTCTCCATCGCCATCTCAGCGTGCCCCAGGGGCAGGGCCCGCAGGGTACACCGTGATAGAACCCGGCTGCTGCGCTCTGCCTAAGCAGTAGCTTTAGTCCGCTGAGCTATCAGGCCAGCTCTGTGCTGTGTTACTGCTATTACAGAAATGCAAATGAAAATTCCAAGAAACTACTTCACATCACATCACTGGGCACATTTATTTAACAAAAATAAAATAACAAGAGATGACAAAGGTGTGAAGAGTTGGGACCCTGGTATAATGTCAATGGGAATAATGCAGACTCTGAGAATCACTTTGGTGATTCTTTAGAAGAAATTATCACATAACCCAGCAATTCTGCTTCTTAGTTTAAATCTCAAATAACTGAAAACAGATGTAAGTCAGAGGCAGAGACCCAGGGCTCTTATCCCAGTCCCCCCAAGTCTCTCCTGGGACTTCT
The DNA here is from genome assembly GCF_000260255.1 of Octodon degus. NCBI lineage: Eukaryota > Metazoa > Chordata > Mammalia > Rodentia > Octodontidae > Octodon > Octodon degus. The sequence continues at coordinate 352,113 of NW_004524926.1, forward strand.
GGTCTCCAGGCCCTGTCGTGCTAGGGTCTGAATCCCTAACACAGGAGACACTGCTGCCCCGGGCCTTTGCAAGGCAGCGCCTTCTGCTCTGACTGCCCCCTTCTCTGATGTCCACACCCCTTCCGGCCTGGGCTCTCGCCTCACCTTTGCTCAAGGCTCAGTGAGCTGGCTGTAGCTGCTGTCCCCCTAGCGCTTCTCCACGGCCTCCTTCCCTCCTACACCCTGTAGCAGGACATCACTGCAGTTCCTTCTCTCCCTCCCCGAGACTCCAGCTCCAGGAAGGGGCCAGGTCTCTGTTGTCCTATTCCGGTTCCCCAACATCCAGAAGGCAGCCTCGCGCTCACTGGATCCTGACTCTCCCACCACCCTCAGTGGGACCAACTCCAGATCTCACCCACCACGGGCAGTTGTGAAGGCTTACCATACCGGGAACAAAACCAGACTCTTTCCAACATGCACAACCACATGCCCTACCCCTAGCTACACCATGCCCTAGCGCAGTTTCTGTCCTTTTCCTGGTCACCTGTGGTTCTTCACCCCTGGCACTGCCAGAAATGTTCTTCTATGGCTGCTGTATTTTCCATTATCTACAACTAAAATGCAAATCCATGAAGCAGGGAAGCCTGCTGTTGCGTTCCTCTCGGTGCTCAGCACACACCTGGAATTCAGTGTTGCTGTGTTGAATGACTGACTGCTCCTTTGCCTTAGCAGGAATTACAGAAATCCTGTTTCTCCTCTCAATCCAGCTGCCAGGGAGCTCCTAGCCAAATGCAAAGCTCTATCATAATCTCTTTGTCAACAGTTTAAGCTGATGTATCTGAATTCCCCTCCTACTTTTGACCTCAGTTTTCTACTTGGGACTCTACTTTTTAATGTTTTTTTAAAAAATTATTATTACTTATCACACAGTAAGCTACTTTCAGGCCTTAGGGTACTAAGTCCAGGCTGGCAGCAAGCCCTAAAGGGCCTCAGGGGTGTGGGGCCTTGGAGCTGATCCCTTCTCCCCAGTCTTATCCCTGTGCACCCCTCCCCCTAGACTCTGGTCACCCTGTCCTTCTAGCTTGGCTCTGGCTGTGTCTATAACCACGCATGCCTCTCCCCAGGAAACCAGGGCAGCCAAACCTGGGCCTCCTGCCAAGGCCGTGCACATTCTCCTAGGGCTGGGCTGCACCTCCTGGTAACTGCTCCTGAGCTGGCGCTATGCAGTCCTCACTAGAACCTGCATGGCTTGGGCCTGGTGGGGAGGATCAGCTGCCTCTGACCAGGAAACTGAAAGGACAGATGGTACCCTACCCAAGTCTCCCCAAGACCTGATGGATGCCCCAGGGGCCCTCTAGCAGGCATAGCCTGCTTCAAGGCCAGAGCTTGTCCACCTTAGAGTGGAGGGGACTCAGATCATGGCACCTGTTATGAGTCAGGCCAGTATGCTAGGGTCAGGGCTCACTCACGTCACTCAGGAGATGGAGGCCTGGGGCATCCTGGATGCTGCCCCCTGGGCCAGGCTGGCAGCACTGTAGTCTCACGCAACAACTGCTCCCACGGAAGAAATGAACCAGGCTCTCAGCACTCACAACCACAGGCCCTGATGGAAGCTCTGTGGCCTCCTCTACAAAGAGGTCACCAGCAGGCACCCAGTGGGCCCAGTCTGGTTTGCAGATGAGACAGCAAAATTTTAAAGTGAGTTGCCACATTAAGAAATGAGGAAATGGAGCCAGGTGTGGTGGTGCACATCTGTAATGCCAACACTCAGGGAGGCTGAGGCAGGATTATCGAAAGCAGAAGTCCAACATGCACAACTGAACAACTCAGTGAGACCTGTCTCGAAATTTTAAGAAAGGTCTGAGGTTGTAACTAGGTGCGAAGGTCCTAGCTTCAGTCCCCCTACCAAATAAATCAATAAATCAGGAAAAGCTACTTAATAATCACCTTTTTTGGCTTATCTTGGAAGCCAGGGGTTCTGGGTATGCTGGGCCCAGCCAAGACCACCTGGGAAGGGGAGGGATTCCCTAATGCACCCCAGGGTGCCTCACCTACTTGCCCATTTCTGCCAGGCCCTGGAGGAAAATTTCAAACTTGTTTTTAACCCACCAGTTTCAACAAGTCATAACAAAATTCTTCAAACAGAATCTTCAACTTCAGCCCAATATAAAAGCAGGCTAAAGCAGAATAGTCTTAGCTTGATGGGGACAGGGCTGATGTCCCCCACTTTGGTCACCCCAGCAGAGGTTTCTGCACACAGATACAAAGTCACTGATATATAGCCTACTGTGGTAGCTGTAAGTCCTGCAGCTCTAGGACCTGGGAGGGAAGCTGAGGCAAGACTGCTTGAGCCTAGTTCAAGACCAGCCTAGGCAACAGTCAGACCCCATCTCAAAGGAAAAAAGAACATCATTCATGTAGAAGCCCAAAAGCCAGAAGTTGGTTCCATCACTAGAGCACACCCTCCCTACCTACCTTTACATGATTCCTTTCTCCTCCTCTTTGGAAACAGAGATTCCTAAGTCCCCTTACTCTGGGGACAAAAGTGGCACCCCTGCAGCTGTGCTTCCCAGGGTTAACTGCTCTGTCCCCCACCCAAAGTCCCCAGGCCACAGGCCCATACCTTCAGCTCATTGAGATATCGCCTGGTGTGCACCACCAACAGGTCATCATCCGAGGCCTCCCGTGCCTCCACCAGCATGCCGTCTGACAGCAGCTTCTCTTCTGCAAGCACAAAGCATCCTGCTTCTTTCTGCTGGCCCCACTGTCGCCAGGTCCAGCACAACCCTGGCCCCACCTGCAGCGTTGGCAGCCCCTGCCCAGGAGAAGGTGGGTGCTGTGTGCTGGCAACAAGCTGTCTACCAGGCCACTGTGGGCAACTGTAAGACCAGCTGGCTTAGGAGGTATGAAACTCTGGGCACACAGCAACCCTCGTGTTTCCCAAGCCACAGACAGCCATGGGCTCAACACTCATGACAGGTGGCACAAGAGTCAATAATTGGGGCTCTTGTGGTAAGAAAAAAAATCCCTTCTTTGGAATTCTCCACCTTCTGATGACATCATGGGAGGCTTTGGAGGGTGTGGCCTCCCAATATGTGCCCCACCCAATCATCGATCATAGATCATCTATCATTGCCTGAGAAGGTCTCAAGGCCTACAGGCAACAGTAGTCAGTCAGGGTTGAATTACACTGATGTTTTCAATGCCATTATTATTATTATTATTATTATTATTATTATTATTATTATTATTTTAGTATGACCTAATTATGGTAAGTAAAACTGCCTTTTCTCACTTAAATAACATAATGTTCCCTTTCAAATTAAATTTAAGCTTTAAAAGAAAAAATCCCAGAGGCTAAGTCATTAAAAATGTGCAGTCCAGGGGCTGGGGAGATGGCTCAGTGGAATAAGTGCTTCCCTGGCAAGCGCAAGGACCTGAGTTCCCGGTTCCACAAAAAAAAAAAAAAAAAAATGTGCAGTCCATAAAGAAACAGATGGTGTAAGGGGACAGCAGGAGAAATGCCACACTATTGCCTAGCACTGCTGGGGGTCTGGCTGCCCCAGACAAGTCTGGCTCCACTGCACAAAAAAGAAACTGAGGTTGAGACCAGGCAATGGTGTAGGGCACTGCACAAAGCAGCCTGTGATGCTCTGGTACCCAGAGGCCAAGGGACTGGTGATAGGAAGCCAGCAGGTCCCACATGCACATCCCCAGGCTATCCCCTATGGTGCCTCCCAGCATGCTCTACTTTCTACTCTTTGAAAGCTCACTCTGGTCACTCCTGCAAAGGGAGAATCAGTGTTCCCTGCCATTAGTTAAGTTATGCAGAATAAGACTCAGGGACCAGTGTGCCCAGCTGGCCCAGCCCACAGGACCCACTGAGACAGTGATTGAGACTGGTGTGGTGGTGCGGGACTGTAATTCCAGTTCTTGGGAGGCTAAAAACAGGAGAATCACTACAGTCCGATCTGTGTAGTGAGACTCTGTAGATCCTGTACTAAATACCTAAAAAATAAAATAAAAACTTAGGGGCTGGAGAGATGGCTCAGTGGTCTAAAGCACCTACTTGGAACAAGCTTGGCAAAGCACAGGGACCGCGGTTCGATCCGCCAGCCACGCCCTCTGGTGGGCTGAGCTGGACACACACACACACACACACACACACACACACACACACACACTGAATAAATAAATGTTAAAAAAATTAAAAATAAAATAAAAACTTAATGGAAACAGTTGGTGTTATCAGTCTCCCATCTGATCCCATGTACTGTGAGACAGGCACAGAGCCTGAGGCTGGCTCTGGAGCTGTTGAAAAATTGTTCCAGATGTTAAAGATAAGCTAGCTCTTCATGGTGTGATCAGAAGGTGGCTGTGCTTTTAAAATATTCAGTGTTTCATCCAACGTTGGGTATACTTTTCTACTTCTCTCAATTAAAGGGCCCCTGATTTAAGGAATAAGGAGGACATCCACACAGAGACATCTGAACTTCCCACCCACAGCAGAACCCTGTGCTCCCCAGAGCAGCACTGAGGATTTAACCATGCATGGGGAACCTGAAGCCGCCCTGCTGCTTTGGGCAAGTTTCCAAATTTTGGGGGCCCCAAACTCTCCCTACTATCTCGAGGCTCTGCACAGGCACAGGCTCCCCCTTGTTTGGGCCTCTGGGGATGGAGTCAGGACTTCTATGCACAGTGACAGAACCAGGACTAGTGACAGGCAGGGTCACCCCATGCTGAGGAATCTGTTGGGAAGATCCTTGGATAGACAGCTGGCACAGAAGGCAATCTGAGCCCAAAGGCTGTGGTAGGAGGATCTGCAGCTGATGCTGGCCCGGAATGCCCAGGAGGGATCAGTGTTGCTAGGGGAAGCAGGGGAGGGGCCTTCCTACCTTTTAGGAAACTGATCACCTTGCCCCATTTGCCAGCGTCGAAAGGGTGCAGCTTCTCCAGGCCCATGAAGGTGATATTGTAGCGCGGCGAGTACACGATGGGCCAGCGCGTTTCTGGCACATGCTGGTACAGCTGGGTGGTGTGTGGCCTTCGGGATGCATGGGGACAGAGGCACAGATGGGGGCGGCCTCGGGGGAGAAAGCTGTTTCCCCTCCACTGACCCTGGCGGCTCACTCCCTCTGCCTCAGAAATGGGCCATGAACAGCAACAAGAATCAAAACAGCTCCTCGCTAGGCCCGGGCGGGTTACCCTGCACCCAGCTCCGGCCTGGCTCACTCTCAGCACCCTGGGAAGCAGGGGCCGCCGTGGCACCCCCGTGACACCGGGGACCAGGTGTGCCCAAGGTCACATTCCAGGTGTGCCTGGCAACAAGGCCCCAACAGCACACCTCCGCACGACAACAACGACAGCGGCGGCGGCGTAGCCCCAGGCCTCGGATCCCCAACTGTGAGACTTGCGGGCATCAGCGCGGTGGCTGCATCTGGGGCAGAGAGGCCAGAGAGCCGCGAGGGTCGCCAGCGCCCGCCAGATCGTGGTTGGCCCTGCATCCGGCGGGGCGCCCATCGCCCACCACCCCCGGCACCTCCAGAACCCGCACCCCGCGGGGGCCCCCGGGACCCCGGGATCAGCACCCCTGCCCCCACCCGGTCGCACTCACATCCCGGGGCCTGGCCCTCCCAGCGCTGGCGGCCGCTCCGCGACCGAGCGGGGCGGGGCTTGGGCCGGGCCGGCCCTCCCCAGACACGCCCCCGCCTCGGCCGCCTCCGCTGGGGGCGGAGCTCCGGCCGAGCGCAGGCCCCTCCTTTCCCGCCCCTGCGCCTGCGTCACAAAGGGACTAAATCCCGCACTTACCAGCTCGCCAAAAGAAGGCTCTGCCCACGACGCCTATCAAGCTCAAAGTCCCGCCCACCGCAGACATTATCCAGTGGATCTCACAGGACTCTGAAAGCCACGCCCCTTCATCAAGGCGCGTAGCACAGGGGAGGAAGGTGCGGCGTTGTTCCGCCCCGTGGGCGTGACCACTCCATGTCCCCGCCCTGTACTCCCAGCTTGTTTTCTGCGCGTTTCCAAACTGACTAGAAACTAGGAAACTGAGAGACTGGGAGAAACGTCCAGTTTTCCTTTGGGGTGAGGGGAGCCAGACTGGCTGTGTGACCTTTGGCAGGCAGATGCACTTTCTGAGTTTGTAGGTCCATCAGTAAAATGTTGGAGCAATGGGGTTTTTTTGGTTTTTTTTTTTCTGGGCTTGCTGTCTCTGGCGTAATGTGAACTGTGACGTCGCTTGTCTTAGGGTCACACAGTCCCCTTGGGTTTGGCCCCCACCTATCCCATCCTTGGCAGCTCTGCTGTGAGACATGCACGTCCTCCACAAGTCCTACGGGTTCTCCGACCCTCGGTTTCCTCATCTGTAGAACAGGGCTGCTAACCCAATCTTCAGGTACACTGGGGTGCCTGTGTACCCCAGTCCCAATTTCCCCATGAAGCCCAGGACCTCTAGAGGGTGTCTATGGGTCTGTTACTTGGGATGGATTCTCAACAATAAGAGACCAGAGGACACAGACAATGGGGCTCTGTCTGCCCAGCTGTCCTGGCCGGCCAAGCAGAAGCAGCTGACCAGAGGGCAGCCAGGGACGGAGCTACTGGGATGCTGGGTGACAGGCGGGGGCCTCGAGGACAAGAAAGGACAGGATGTCTGAAAAGTGCCTGGCGGGTACGATGCATTTGAGTCTCACATCTTAACCCTACAAGGGGTGCCAACATCGCCCCACTTTTATCATGAGGTCCAGGCGTGTGTTCAACTCAGACCGGGCTACCTGCCAGAGACCTTAGGCAAGCTGTTTCAGCTCTTACGATCCTTCCAGTTTTTTCTTCTGTTATTTTGTTTGTTTTGAGGCTGTGTCTCTTCCTATGTATTTTAGGCTGGCCTGGAACTCATTGCCTAGCCCAGACTGAATTCAAACTCTCAGTCCTCCTGCCTCAGCCTACCAACGTGCTGGGATTACAGCTGCCTGACTAATCCTTCCATTCCATTGATGCACCTAAAAATAAAGTAATAACTACTTACTTAGCTCACAGGGATGTTGAGAGAGGCAGGAAATAATAACAGTTATTGAGACAGTGCCTGTCCTGTGGGGTTCCATTCTAAAAGCATTAGGCTCATTGAATTCTTTTTTTTTTTCAAAGTTTTATTGATAAACATATAGCAATGAGACAGTTTCAAATCAAATCGAAAGTACAGTTTCAACAAATAATACACTGCATATATTCTTCTTAGTGGTTAATTGCTGTACAAGATGCGGACTTGTGAGCCTATTTACAAACACCATTAGAACAAATCATTCTATTCATTAAGAGAATGCAACTATATATCTATCCCAACCACTTTGAATACACAGATACAAAATGGACATTCATAGGTATACCTCATTTTTTCTAAGTTCCGTTATTGAATATTATAGGTGTGTAAACTCAGCAAAATATTCTAAAAGAGTCCAGTAGACCATAATAGCATTGGGTCTTCTGTTTAACTGGCAATGTCAGAAATTATTGACCTGAGTCCCCCACAGCTCAACTTAACAGCATGGCTTTATTTGCTATATTTCATCTTCATACTTTTCTACTGGATGGTTAAGACCAAGGTAAAGCAGGACCTGTGCAACAAGAGTTGTAACTTTTTGGTCTGAGAAGGTCAGTGAAATGCCCTCAGGATTTATCCTGAGATCCTGTACCTCAGATTGTAGAACCTTTGTCAGTGTCAGCCATGTGGATGAGTCACGGCCATTGCTTGGCCAATGTGCTCTCTGTGAAAGCCTGAGAGAGTGTTTTCTCCCCATGTGACTCTCCTTAGGCACACTCTACGTCATCGATCACTTTCCTCTTTGGCCCCATAATCTTCTTGATCAGAAAATTTGGGACACTACCGAGGTACATGACGTTACAGTACAAGTTCTCATATGTCCTGAGTCTTAATTGACCTTAGAAGACTAGGGCCAAAATGTTGGCTTTCCTTGTAGCCCTCCTTTTTCTCTAATTTTGGTCTGCAAACTTAGGTTGTTAACCATCCAGAAGAAAAGCTTATTATTATCAAACGATTTAGGCTATCAAGCTTAACCTCACTATCTCACTGCATTTCAAACATCTTAGGCTTAATAAGGAACAGGTATTTTTCATCAAGTATTGATATGTTGAACTTTAAGTCCCTACATAATATGATAAAAAACATTTAAAAATTAGATTATATTTTAAAAATAGGATAAAGAATTCTATGCTTCTCATGTTTGCACATAAGTCCAAAAATCTAACCATATACAACCTTGAAGCAGGACAGTCCCACAATATTCCTTTTCCTGTCTCTTGCTTTCATTTACCACCCCTTTCTTCTTGAACATTCACCTACCCGAGAGACATCTTAGCAGTAATTGGCATGTCATGACAATAGGCTCATTGAATTCTTAAAACATCCTAGAGAACAAACTATGGGTCACCCTCATTTTATAGAAGAAGGCACAGAGGCACAAAAGGATGAGTAACTTGCCTCAAGATCAGGGTTGTGGGCAGAGTGAGTGATAGCCACAGAGGGAAAAGTTATTATTTACTAACATGAGAGGGAAGGGAGAGAGAGAGAAAAAAAAGAGAAAAAGGAAGGGAGGGAGGGAGGGAGAGAGAGAGAGAAGTAGAGAGTGAGGGAACGCTAGGAGTGAGGAGGCCAAAAACAGTGGCTCAGACTGGATGTTTTTTCTTCTTGGTGGCTAAGTGGGGAAGTGGTCTGGGGGCCAGAAGGGTTTGGGGACACCTTCAAAATGCCACGCCAGCCTGGACCAACTACCAAAGCTCTGGCATGTTCAAGCTAGAAGCCACTGAATTTGCGAGCTTCTGTGACAGCATTCTAGCATGTCCTTGAGCCCAGTGTTTAGTGCAAGCAATAAGCCTGAAATTTTGTTTTAAAACCCCAAAGCACTCAGCCCTCTTTAGGTTCAATTTCTAGCACTGACAGGAAAAGAAAGCATTATGATTTGTGTCTAGATATCCACTACAGCCTCATCAGCTCCTAAGGGTTTTGGAGGTGACTGGGTTATGGGGGCTGAAGGCTGTCTTGCTGTTAGGAGGCCTCAGAAGAGTCATGTTCCTGGGGGTGTGGCCTGGAAGGCTTTCTCACCCTCTCTTCACTCTCTTGGCTTCCCTGCTGCCCTGCCTTGAACAGCTCTCCTCCACCATCCCTACCACCATGCCTTCCTGACTGAGCCAGGCAACTATAGACTAAAAGTGTGAGCTGCAATAAATCTCTTGTCCTTTAAATTGTGTTCTGTAGTGTGTCTTGATGACAAGAAAGTGACTAAGAAAGACAGAAAAAAAATTACAAATATAACACTTCTTCTGAAAGGCATACAATATTATCTATAGAATGCTAAATAATATATGCATAGATCGATCCGATATTTGCAAAGACTTGATCTGTGGCACTACTGGGAGCCTGTGGGATGGAAGTGAGGTCATGGGGGTGTGGCCTTGAAAAGGAATACAGAATCCCTATCCCCCCTTTAATTTCTGGTCATGAGATGAGCAATTTTACTTCCACTGCCTCAGTGAAGGCCCAAAACTTCAGAACAAGGCCTGAACCTCCACAACTGTAAGCCAAAATAAACATTTTCTTTTTATAAGCTGATGATCTCAGATATTTGTTATAGTAATGGAGAGCTAATACACCAGTGATTTGTTCTACAATGTAAGAAATTAGAAGAGAATAACTAAAGCTTCCTCCAGCCCTCTGGGAACCTGCTTTTTGTTCCCAGTGCTACCTGCAAAAAGGTCTTGTGGACTGGGAGCACTCATGTCACCATGGCAACCCATCACCATGGAAACCTGGTGCCTCGTTCTAGCCATGTCTGCTTACATGGTTAACCCACGCCAAGGAGCTGGTTCACAGTAGTGACTGGGTGATGGCCCCAGGGACCAGAAATCCTGCATCTGCAAAAGCACCTGAGAAGAACTTGCAGAAGCCCCAGCCTCAGCCAGGCAGTCCTGCAAGGCCTCCCAAGGGTAACATCATCCCTCCCTGCCAGGCTTCTGGCAACAAGCAGCTGGCTATGTCTTTGAGGCTGGCCCCTGGGGATTCCCTGGCCAAGGGACCTCATTAGCTATAGCACTTCCAGCTACAACCGCAGCACACACAGGTTCCCTAGAAGCACAGGGTGGGGCGAATGTGCTTCCTACCATGACAGGTGTGCACACAGCACTATACCACACACCACACAGATGCCCACAGAATGGCAGAAGCTGCCAGTGTGGGTGCCACAAAGCCCCAGTCCCAGGACCACCCTTGCCCAGCTTCTAGCCTCCATTCCTGACTGTTCCCAAATGTAAATGGGATGCCCCAAAATCCTGAATGTCATCATAGCTATGCTCCTTTCCTAGACAGGAAGATGGGGAGGAAGGAAGGAAGGAAGAAAAGAAGAAGGAAGGAAAGAAGGAAGGAAGGAAGGAAGGAAGGAAGGAAGGAAGGAAGGAAGGAAGGAAAAAAGAGAGGGAGGGAGGGAAGGAAGGAGAGAAAGGCAAGGCAGGTGCTGAAAGAGGCACAGTACAGGTATGGATCTAAGTGTACATTCACCATGGGCAGATTCAGGATCTATGGGCCTGACACGTACAGAATGAGGGAGAAGAGATTCAAAACCACATATTAAAATATGAATACAGGGGCTGGCAAGATGGCTCAGTGGTCTAAAGCACCTACTTGGAACAAGCTTGGCAAAGCACAGGGACTGCGGTTCAATCCCCCAGCACCATATGCCAGCCAGCCCCCCCCCCTGGTGGGCTGAGCTGGCCACACACACACACACACACACACACACACACAATAAATAAATAAATAAATAAATAAATGTTAAAAAAAATATGGATACAGCTGGACATGGTACTATTTACAATTCCAGTGCTTGGGAGGCTGAGGCAGTATAATTACCATGAGTTCGAGGCCAGTCTGGACTATATAGTGAGATCCTGTCTCAAACAACAATAAAAGAAAAAAGAAAAGGAAAGAAGAAAGGAAGAGAAAGAATGTAGAGGGCTGGTGCTGTAGTGCAGTGGCACAACACGTGTTTAGCACACGCAAGGTCATGGTTTCAATCCCCAGCAATAAAAAATAATCTTAAAAGGGAGAACTTGGAAGGGTTTTGGGCAAATGAGGAGCCATGGTGTCGTTACATGCACAAAACCCAGAAATATAAGTCCACAGGCACACAGAAAAGCACCAACTCAGTCTCCTCTGGGCTACACACCAAGGCATACTTGAAGGCCTGCAGGCCTCTTCATACCGCAGCCCCTCCCTCCCCTCTGCCAGCTCCAGACAGGGGCCTGGAACTAAAAAGGCAACCCAGTTCCTCAGCGCCAGCAACTCTGCCCCGCATGCACAGCCCTTCCTGTCTTGCTGCCATCTCCTGAGAAGGGGAAACTGAGGCCTGGACAGGCAGGGCTTGGGCTTTCATTCGGGTCCCCCAACGAACAGCAGTGCAGGCGCACAGAGAACTGAGATACGTTCTTCCAGAATACATGAGACTTTAAAAGGTTTTCTTTTTTGATGCAGAAAAGTGTAAAGAAAATGAAAATGGCTTGTGATGCCACTACACAGAAGATCCCAGTGGCATTTTTAAAATAAACTTAATGAATGCATATGCTGAGAAAATGCAAACACTTCCAGGGATTATGAAAACCTTCTTTCCTACTGCAGTTGCTCTCCCAGAGATCATTGCTCTACATTTCCTTCCTGAATACATTTTCATAAGAGCATTTTTTTTTTACCTCTAAAAAGATAACCAGAGCTGGATGTCCCACTGCACACCTATAATCCCTACCCTGGGAGGCTGAGGCAGGAGAATTACAAGCTCCAGCCTAGCCCAAGTGCACTTGCCAGCCTGCATGAGGCCCTGGGGCAGCAGAGCGGTGAGGAGAAATACACGAGAGAGTGTGAGAATGAATATCATTGTACTGGACTATGTTTTCATCTGAAACACATCCTTAGCCAGATGCGGTGGCACACACCTGTAATCCCAGACCTCGTGAGGCTGAGGCAGAAGGATTTTCACGAGTCCAAAACCAGCTTGGACTACACAGTGAGTCCTTATCTCAAAAACCAACCAACCAACCAGTGAACCAAAAAAAAAATCCAAGATACATCTTTGCCAGCCTTTCTGCATCATCACAGCCTGACCGACCTCCTTTACCATGGGTGTGCTTTATTCCATCACATGACTGTGCCTCTATTTCCAGTCCTTTGCTCTCACCATACCCTGGCACAGCCCTGGCATTGTTGGAAATACTGCGAGCATTTCTTTAAGTTATCCAGAGAGGGCTGGAACTTGCAATTCTCCTGCCTCAGCCTCCCAGAGTTCTGGAATTCCAGGCATGTGCCACTACACTTGGCCTCATTCCTCTTTATAGCCAAAGAACACTGCATTATATGAATAAGCTACATTTTGCTTACCCACCTAGCATCAGTTGATGGATATTTCTGTTATGTTTTTGGCAATCATGAATAATACTGCTTATGAATATTCATGTGCACATTTTGTGTGGACACAGCTTTTCCTTTCTCATGGGTACACACCTAGATTCCTGGTTATTTTAATAGATATTTCCTTTTATTCTGACGGAAGCTGAGCCACTTCACGAATTATTCAGATCCACTCCCCATTTTACTGTTGAGTTGTCTGCCTGTGTCCTGTAGTTTTGGTCTCTTTCTTTCTTTTCTTTTCTTTCTTTCTTTTTTTTTTTTTTTGCAGTACAGGGGATTGAGCTCAGGACCTTGTGCTTGCCAGGTAGGCACTTATTCTACTGAGCTATCTCCCTGGCTCCCTTTAGTCTCTTTCTTGAGGGAGAAAATTTAACCTATTTCTGACACATGTTTTAGGCATATTTTTTCCAGTTTCACATATGTCTTTTGATTTCATGCATGGTGTTTTATGATGTTACCAAATATGTTCACTTTTTGCTACTGTAATACACTCCTGGGCTGATCAACTTAAAAACAGGAGGGGTTTGTTTTTGCTCATAGATTTTGAGGGTCCAGCTGTCAGCAGACACCATTGTTTTGGGGCTGTGGAGAGGCTGCACATCATGGTGAGGAGTGCACTCAACTCATGGAGGAGCAGGAGGATCTGGGGTCCCATAGACTTCTGAGTTAAGCATGCCCAATGACTCAACTTTCTTCCCTGAGGCCCCACCTCCTAAGGATGCCACTGCCGCCAATCACTTGGTGGTAGATGGCTCCTTAGCATGTGTGAGGCTCGCGGTTCAATTCCAACCATCAAAAATCTAGAGAATGTCATGAAAAATCTAGAGAAAAATGTTCCCCACCACCCTGTGGTCAAGACATGTGGCAGCTACTGAGAAATCATGGAGGCTCTCAAATGTACCTTGATGAGTTTAGACATGGTTCTCCCCAGATGAATGTGTCCCAGGGATGCCTGGCCTTTGGTGGGGGGCAGATTCTTTGCCACCATCTGTGGAGATACCCACTGGTTCCCATCTTAGAACACACATTAGATAATTGACAAAAGCACATCCATCATTTCCCTCTACATCCTCAGTGTCACAGAGACATTATGCAAAATGAAGGGACAATAGGCAGGGGAGGGGAGGAATATGTACAGGGTTTCTAGGAGTGAGGAGATATTTCCCCAGAGATTCAGCTGTCACTGATTTTTGCCCTTTTCCTGTCATTGGCATGGTGATTATCAACAGTCATGGTAGGAGAGGATGTGAATTTAACTAAAGGACAACACGGGTAATGATGGTCCCATTGCAGCTAAAGCTGGTCTAGACCCAGAGGCTGAGTGGGTGGGTGGGCCAACTTCCTTATTTCCAGGAAGCCAACAGCGTGGTTAGTGCACCACACGTAAGTGTCCTCTACAGAAACAGTATGGACAAGCAATTTAGATGCCAGAGGGCCTTCTTACAGGAAAGGAGTGTGGTCATTAGCTGGAGAAAAGCAACCTGTACTATTTTTTCTTGGTGACACTTTCAGCAGTATCCAAAGAACTTCAGTGGCCCCAGGTCCTACCAAGAAGTCCCCTCCCATGACTCTGGCTCCTTCCAGATACCTCCAACTCCTGGGCACCCCCATGTCCCTTTGTTGCTGGGGATGGCAGTAGCTTTCTGCTGGAATACATCTCTGTGACCCAAATGTCACCTGCTTCAGATCCAGCCTCCTCCACTGCTTGAGGTTATCAACCAATCCCCTGTATTAACTTATAAGCTAAAATTTAGTACTTTCCTTCCCAGCTCAAAAGTCATCACAACACTGATAGAGTCCAAGTTTTTTTGCATCTTGAAAAAGATACAGGATGTAGAAAACCCAGAAACATATATAAATGATATAAAAATTAGTATCTCCAAATCAACTACCTTAATCAAATCATTTCCCACTTTTAAATAGATGAGATTGTAGCCCATATAATTTTATAATATGCTTTTACCTAACAGCATAGCCAAAAGATTTCATGGTGGTGGTTAGAAATTGCTTATAGACATTGTTTTAAATGATTATACATACTACATAAAATGGATATATCATTATATACTTAACTAAGTTATTGGACATTTAGATATTTTATTATTTTCCAGTAATATAAAAATATACCACAACTTAAAAACATTCTGTACAAAAGTTAGCTTTTAAGAGAAAAGTTTTCCCGAGGGTGAAGTAACAGATGGTGGAGACTTATAGCCTGAGCTATTGAGGAGGCTGAGGCAGGATACGAACTGCTACCCAGTTCATATCAGCATAGCAAACCAACCTTGTGAGTTAGTGCTCCTTTAGCATGTATCTCTTACATCATTCTGACATGCTGGCCCAGGTGTGTCCTCGTGGATTCCAAGAGACAAAGCCACAATCACCAAGGGCAATTTCAAGCTCCAGCTTGGGTTAACTCTCCCGCAATTCCATTTGCCAAAGCAAATCACAAGGCCAAGCCTACAGGCAATAGAGAAGGAAGAGACAAGCAAGAGCTGTGACTACAGGGAAGGAAGACTAATCAAGGTCATTGCCACAGTCATTTACCTCAAGCCACCTACTCAACAGATGAGACCACAGTCTCCATGGCAACAAGCAAGGACCACTCCTGAGGCCCAGATGGCACCAAGGTGATCTCAGTGGAGGCTGCTGACCTCGACCCACTCAAGTCTTGGCAGCACAGCTGGACCCTTTGAAGCGCAGAAAGTGGCAAATCTTTGAATTGTTACCCTAGAGCCATAGGATCCAGAAAGAGAAATTAAGCTGGGGTGCAAAAAACAGAGTAGGCACAGCTGCTCCATAGACTAGGACTTGATCTACTAGAACCAAGAGTATAACCGGCCCCTATGGACCACAGACAGGGAAGAAGACACGAAGGCTTCTGACCCTGGAGGCAAAGATGCTCCCTCTCCCTGGCATGGCCCACTTTGAGGCCAGCAGGGCCCCTCAGTGCCAACTACACCCTTGTTTCACATCCCAGGGAGTGGTGGCATGGTGAGGTTCCCTGCCTCCTTTGAGGAGAGCAAGGTCCCAGCCCCTGCTGCTCTCTGCCATACCAGGTGGCTGCTGGCGCCTGCTGCAAACATGCAAATTATTTCTTAATTGGAGTCCTCACTTAATTAGCTGCTTCCTGAGCAGCAGTCTCCCTGTGCGGCAAGCTCAATCAACACCATCTTCTGTAAACTGCTGTGACCTCGCTTTCCCGTCTTCGCCACTTGGGGATTTGCTTCACGGTGCTGCACAGGAGGACAGCAGGGAGTGGTGGGGACACACAGGCAGCCTCTGGGGACCGAAAACAGCTGTAGCTCACCACTCCAACCCCAGCTCCAGGACTATAGAGGGCATCACAGCTGCCACCAGACAGGACTGAGGGTCAGGAGGGGGCCCAGCCCGGGATCTGCCACCAACTCCCTGCATCATTGTAGATCTTGGTGCCTCTCTAGGCTCCCGTGACCATGATTACAGTCTCCCCCCAACCCCAAGGTTAGCAAATAAAATCTCAAGGTGTTCATATCTGGAGTTCAATAAGCAATAAATGATTTTTTGGTATGTCTCATCCAGTATCTGGGATATACTTACACAAGAAAAAAATTGTTAGCACAGTTAAAGCCAAGCGTGGTGGCACATGCCTATAATTGAAGCACTCTGGGAGGTGAAGGCAGGAAAATCTCAAATTCAATCTCAGCTTGAGAAACCACTGAGATCTTCTGTTTCAAATATATATATATTTTTTTTTTTTTTTTTTTTTTAAAGAAGGGCTGGTGATGTAGCTTGGCAAAGGCCCTGGATTCAATCACCAGTACTGAAAAAAAGGGAAATAAATTTAAGTCCAAATGTGTCTTATCCCATGACTTGAACCCAAATGGAAAATTCTGAACCTTTCTGCACAGTGGAGACACTGTGGTGGGGAGCACAGAACAGACATGGGGATGGATGAGGCCCAGATGTGTAACCCACCCCTGTGTGACCTTAGGCAAGTCCACTCCACCTTGTGAGCCTTGGCTTCCTGAGCTAGGAAATAGGATGTTTGCTCTTGATTGGCTCTTTCTCAAGTGCAAGGATGTTCTTAAAATCACTTTATAGAGACCCAGTCCTAGCCCAGGTCTGGTGAGTGTGTGGAGAGCTTCCTGCTACCCTGCGCCAGCGGGACCAGTCCCAGCCCAGGTGCAGCGTGGGCC
>NW_004524926.1:373259-375194 GCF_000260255.1 Octodon degus
TGCAGTGTATTATTTGTTGAAACTGTACTTTCGATTTGATTTGAAACTGTCTCATTGCTATATGTTTATCAATAAAACTTTGAAAAGAAAAGAAAAAAAAAAGAAAGTCAATTAAAACAAAAAAACAAAAAAAAAGGAACGGCTGCACAGGGGTAGCTTAGGGGTAGGGCACTTGCCTAACATATACAAGGCCCAGATTTCAGTGCCCAAAATTTCAAACTAAGTAAATGAATAAATAAAAATTATTATGATGGCAATTATCATCTCATACTTCAAACATTAAAAAGTATTGAGAAATTAAAAAAAAATCACTTTATAGGCCTGGGGAGATAGCTCAGTAGAATAAGTGCTTGCCTGGCAAGCTCAGGGTCCTGAGTTCAATGCCCAGTACTGAAAAAAAAATCACTTTATAGATGGAAAGTGTGCTATGGAATTGAAGGTGTATTCCAAGTTACTGTGTGCGACACACTCAACCTAATCCTGTGGGAGGGTGGGGCCCAAGTGGGGGCCACACCCATGTGGTGGGGCTGTTGCTCAGCCTGCTGTGGGGCCTTGGAAGTGGCTCTGCTGTCCAAAAAGTGCAGATTTGTTTGAGTCCCATATCTGGAAGCCTAGGCTGGTGGGGCTGAGAATTGGGGATCCAACTGTCTTCCATGCCAAGACCGTGGGATCTTCTGGGGTCAAATGTGACTTATTCCCCCAAACTTTAAATTTTATCTTTAAGGTTTTAGATCATGGTATTGAGAGTGCAGATTTAACCCATCTATGGTGTTTACAGTTGGCACCTTCCTGAAGTTACTAGATTAGTTTAAGTCAGTAAGTGAAGCCTCATGAATTTGAGTGCCTTATAAGGAGACAGAGGGCTCACACATTAGCAGCCATAGACACACATTCTGCCACCATGGTGAGAAGTCACCCAGAGGGGTCCTCAGCAGAGCGTATGCCAAGCTGTTAGGATGTCCCACCTCCAAAACAAGCAGTCAAAATAACTCCTTCTCTTTATAAAGAAGCCCACCTCAGGTATCCCATTATAGCAACAAAAAGTTGACTATTACAGTGGCCTCCAGAGGTGGATGTTTGATTATGTGTGGCCACTAATACCATTGGTCAGACTTTACGCACTAGCACTATTGGAAAGTTGTGGAACCATTAGGAGCTGGGGCGTAGCCCAAGAAGCAGAAGAAGTTGGGGTCTAAGGGGTGTGGCCTTGAAAGGGATACTGGGACCTCAGCTACTCCTCTAACCTCTCTCGCTTCTTGGCCACCAAGAGGTAAGCAGCCTTTTCTATCACATGCTCCTACTGTGACATCTGCCTCACTGCAGGCCTGAAAGCCATGGGGTCACCTGACCATACACTGAGCACCCCCAAAATCATGAGCCATATATACCATACCTTCCTCTTTTCAAACTGGTGATCTCCTATGTTGCATTATAGTAATAGAAAGCTGGCTAACACACATTCCCGGTCTGTTCCCACCTGTCTTTTTTTTTTTTTTTTTTTTTTTTTTTTTTTTTTTTTTCAGAACTGGGGTTGCGCTTGCCAGGCAAGTGCTTATTCTACTGTGCTATCTCCCCAGCCCCTCCACCTGTCTTAAACTTGTTGAAT
Organism: Octodon degus; assembly: GCF_000260255.1. Classification (NCBI taxonomy): domain Eukaryota; kingdom Metazoa; phylum Chordata; class Mammalia; order Rodentia; family Octodontidae; genus Octodon; species Octodon degus. The sequence continues at coordinate 374,866 of NW_004524926.1, forward strand.
ATCTAGAGGAATGTAGTCTGCTACTAGCCACTCAGAGGTTCCTGTGTCCTAAACAGTACTTTTCCCACCTAGACAGCCTCCAGGATGGTGTGGTCTGAATCACAAGACAGAGAGCTGTGTGATGGCTTGGGTTGCAGGGTACTCATTTGCCTCCTCAACAGCAGTTTTTCAAACACATATAATGATTCAGTGTGGCTGGGGAGAGGTCACTGGCTAATTTCAAAGCCTGAGGCTAAATATGGGTCCTCACTGGGATTCAGTTTCTGTATGTATAAAAGGCACATGGGCAAGTGCAGGATCCTGAGTTCAATCCCTGGTAACGCCAAAAA
>NW_004524926.1:375294-389674 GCF_000260255.1 Octodon degus
AGAAAGAAAGAAAGAAAGAAAGAAAGAAAGAAAGAAAGAAAGAGAAAAGAAAATTGACATTTGGGGAATGCCCAAATGCAATGTTTGGGGCCAGGAAGATAGCTTAGTAGAATAAGCACTTGTCTGACAAGCGCAAGGGCGTGAGTTCAATCCTCGGTTCTGAAAAAAAGAAGCACATGGGATATAATAATGCATCCTGCAAATTGTTATTGTGAATTAAAGGACATATTATATTGATGATTCCTGCATCTCCTGTTATAAGTTACTTGAGTTATGATATTCACATTTAATTTGCAACAAATCAGAGAGAGAGGAAGAAAAAAGTTGGAGAATTTTAACATGTTAACCCTTCTCTTTGCCAGGTTTCCATCACTAGACTGAAGTCCTTGAGGTAACTTATAGAGGCAAAGTTTTATTTGGGCTTATGGATCTGGAGAGCGAAGTCCAACATGGAGTGGCTCAAAGGGCTGCACAGCTCGGCTGGTGTGCCTGGCAGAGAAAGCTGCTTGCATCATGAGCCAGCAAGCAGCCCAGGAGGAGGAAGAGCCCTGGCCCATTTCTTCAGGGGCACCTCCCATGGAAATGCAGCATCTAGACAACAGCAGCACTGTTTTGCTAAGTAAGAATGCTTTAGAGAATGTTCCAGGGTAAATTTGAGTTTTATATGCAGGCTTCCGAAGCTAAGCTCCACCCAAGGCAGAAAAGTCATTCTGCATCCTCATGTAAGCCACTAGATCTAGGACCCTGTGAGCTGAGTGAGTGCAAAAGGACTGGGGCTGATGGCTAAGAGCAGGCGAGGTCCGATTTACAGCCTTGCTGGGCTCTGTACTGCAGCAAGGTGGCGCTGTGGAGCAACATAGAGCAAGTCTCTGGGAGGCTCCAGCTCGTCCTATCTGTGCCTGCTGGCCCGGATGTTCCCACGGTCTAGGAGGGAAGATGGCACCTGCTGGTCCAGGTCAGGGAGGGAGCAAATGAGCATACGTGGCTACTTGTGATGGGATCCCGTGGTGGTCGGTGGTCACTTCCTCCCTCTTTCAGGAAGTCAGTAGAGGGGGTTTTGCTTTGTTTTTAAATTACACAGGTGACTTTTTAGAGAAGATATTTTATTTCTTGCCTATGTTAACTAAAGTCACAACAGGGCAATATTTTCTTTGTAGTAGTGGATGTTGAACCCAGGGCCTTCATACTGAGCAGTATCTCCAATCCTTTCATTAATTAACTACTTCATTAATTTAGTGGTACTGAAGATTGAGTCTGGGAGGGCTTGACCATGGAGCTATATCCCTCATCTTTAAAATTGTTTTAAAATGTTTTTATTTTGAGACAGACGCTCACTAAACTGCTAAGGTGCCCAGTTGGGACTTGAACTTTTGTTTTTCCAGCCTCACCCTCCCTCAGTGGTGTGACTATGAAAATGTGTGCCAGTGCACGCCTGAATCAAATTGTTATTTTGAGAAGAATTATTATTGAATGACTCCTCTTAAGCAAACAAATGGAACAAACATGAGTATGAGGGTGACCCTCAGAGGTAGAGCTTACCCAGTACTGCAAAAAAAAATGTTTTAAAAATATATTACAAAGCAAGACTGGAGGGACACTCACTGTCTTGGGAGAAGAGCATAATGAGACCCACTAGCTAGTCCCTCAACTCATGTCTGGAGAAAAGTGGGATAGTCTTGCTCTGGGCCCAGTTACCTCTTGGGTACAAAGTAATTAGGATCCCATGAGGTAAGGTGTGGCTCAGGGGGAGAGCACTTGCCTGGCATGCCCAAGGCCCTGGGTTCTATCCTCAGCATCAAAGAACAATGGAGCCCTGCTAAAGCTTGGTCCAGTTCTTGCTACAAGATTTTCTTTGGGCTGGGTGTGCAACTCAGTGGTAGAGCATATTCCACCCCCAGCACCCCAGCCAATCCTTTGAATTTTTGGAATTCATATGCCCCAGAATTTTTCTAACAGAAAGAAAGCAGTCTTTATCAGGTAGGTCCAGACTTAAGTCTATTTTAATTTGGGAACTTGGAGGTATACTCCACTAAGTGCAGCACCACCTTAGTTATCTCCCAATTTTTTGTGCTTTGGGTGAAGGAATTTCACCCTCCTCCCTGAGATTTCTCTTTTCCTTTGGTAGTTTGCAGTCACATGCGTAGTCCTGCCATAAAGTCCTGGGCTTAGTGATTGGGCTGACGTTCAATTACATCCCACTTGAGACGGGGAGGTAGACGCAGCTGGGTACACATTCAAGGGAATCCATTCTGATTTCCCCCAGTCTCAACGTTTGGCCAGGAGTATGATGTTCACCTTCAATTGAGAGATGAGGTCACTGGTACCCACTGAGGCTTAAAGAAGAGTCTAGCATAGAATACAGGTGGTAGGAGTGATTTGCAAAAGTAGCCCCAATGTTGCACTACTCTGAATTTCTAGGTCTTTTTTGAAAATTATTTAGGCAGATATATGTGACAGTTATGGAGATTTAACCCAAGGCTTTTTACGCTGAGCTGTATCTGAGGCTTTTCATATTTTATTTTAATTTGAGACAGGATATTGCTAGATCACTAACTTGCATGGACTGAGCTCAGACTTAAGATCCCCCTACTTCAGCCTCCCTGAGTGCTAGAATTACAAGCATGAGCCATACACCCTGCTTCTTCTGTCTGTGGCAGTGTCCACTGTGTCACTATGGAGTGGGGTCCCAAGTTCGGTTTGAGTTGCATTTCCCTATCAACAGGCATTTTGCAGAGTGACATGGCAGCTTCACCATAAGGGGGCGATGCTTCTAGTGGCTTCCCGCTTTGCTGTGGTGTTTACAGTGGGACTTGAGGGAGGTCATGCCCTTTGCAAGCCATGCCTTGGAAACCCCGTGGCTTCCCTGTTGCTGTGAGAGCAGGCCCAGGCTGGGTGCAGCAGACCCACCATCAGGCAGGACCCCTGCCGGGTAGCCCAAGGCTGGCCTAGGGCACAGCAGCCCAGCGGGTTTATAGAGTCCTGAGCAACAATGTCAGTTTTTTCCAAGTTGGAGTTTGGGGTGGCAAATGTAGAACAATTGCTAAATGATATATCAGGGCCTCAGCTGTGGTTCCGGGCTGTAGCCTCTGATATAGGGCGTGGCAAAACTGGCTGGGAAAATATGCAGAGGGTCAACTACAAGATCCCAGGCCAGCGCCAAATAATTCCCATTACCCTGTATGTAGAACTTCTCGTGGACTCTCGCGAGATTTGGGCAGCACGAAAGAGGTGGGACTCCAGGAGGATTCCACTGTGAGAGGTTTATCCTGCTTGCTGTTCTGGAGGCTCCAGGACTGGGTGACTCACGGTAGGTGGTGACATGGAAGAGGTCCTTGCACAACACGCAGATCACACAGTAAGACTAGAAGTCAGAGAAGCAGCAAGACCAGTCTTGCTACAGTATAAAACTCTCTGGATCCCTAACTGGTCCTAGCAGGCGGTGTCAGGGCCACCACATCTTCCACAGGCTCTGGCGTCACGTCCTACTCAGACTGTTCCCAGCAGGTCCTAATTTGCCTTTCCATGATGCAGACCAATGGTCTAAGTATTGTGCGTTTGTGTTTTCGCATCCATAAAATGAGAGTAGCAATGACGCTGCTTCACGGGATGTCGGGAGTCAGTGTTGGACGTGTCCCAGATGCGCTCCACACATGGGAGCATCTTGGGTGTCCAGATGTGTTCCACTGATTATTAAAGTTGAAACGCAACATTTATTTTCACTGGTGTATACTATGCAGATGCTCAGTATCTACGCATGGAGTTCTCCGTTTCATTAGGTTTCCTTCCCCGCTGGATGCCATCTGCTAGCAGGGCGGATTCCTTTAAACGACTCTGGAACTTCAGATCCAAGGACTCTCCCAGATGGCGTTCTTTCTGTGCCTGGCTTCTCTCCTCGGCGCTGCGCCCCGGGGGGTTGCGCCTGGCTTTGTGTTTTGAGCAGTTTGCCCCCTCTTGTCGCTGGCAAGGATCCGGTTCCTGAGTGCGTGGCAGATGCCTTCTCCTGCTGTGGCTGTGTGCGTACAAGGCTTTCTTTATGCATGTGTCATCTTACGTGGTGAGAAGATAGGATTTGCCTGGGTCCTAGATGTTGGTGAATGTTACAGGAAACTGCCAAACAGGTCTCCAAAGCAGCCGTGTCATTTCAAACTCCCAGTGAGAATGCTGGGGAGACACAGTTGTGTGGGGCCTGAACCACATGCGGTGTTGTTACCTTTGGCTTCTGGGCAATGTGAGTGGTGCCTGGCTGGGCATCACTCCCAGTTCCTCTCTCTGCTGACTTGCAGGACTCAGTCTTTTTCATATACTTTTTGTTGTTGTTGAGACAGCTTTGTATTTCAGGTTGGGCTTAAACTCTGTGTGATCCACACTGGCCTCCAACTCGTGTTGATCTTTGTGCCTCAGCCTGCTGAATAGCATCCTTTTCATGCCTGGCTTCTTTCATTCAGCATAATTGGTTTAAAGGCCATGCACAGAGCAGACTGTTTTGGGAGTTTTCTCTTGTTTGTTCCCACACTGTGTGGATGTACCACAGTCTGCTTGTCTCTTCAGCTCTGAGGGACATTTAGATTGTTTCCACTTTTTGGTGGCATCCGTATAGCTATTGTGAACAATTGCAGGTATGTCTTTGTGTGACAGATGTTTTTTAGGCTTCTGAGCAAAGACTTGGGTGGCATTGCTGTATCCTAGGATGCATGCATATTTAACTTTTTAAAAAATTGGCCAAATTATCTTCCAAAATGGCTGCACTATTTTTACATTCCCACTAACATACTGTGAAGAGTTCAGTTTAGCACACCCTCCTCAGTATTTGGAATGACCACTTTTTCCTCCCACCTTAGCATTCTAAGAAATATGCATTTTCATTTCATGGTGGCTTTAATTTGCATTCTTTGGTCAATGTTGCCAGTGTTGTTTTCAGAGTAAAGATCAGGCACTCTTCAGTAAATTCACTTCTAAATAATCTTTTTTGAAAGGGGTAAAATGGAAACAAAGCTTTGTGAATAAGGAGAGGAAGAGGGGTTGAAGAGAGGGGAGGCAAATGAGGAAAAAAAATGATATATTAAGTAGAGGTAAAAATTCTCTACGATGAATGTGACCATTATGCAGATCTAAATTGTTCCGGGGCCAGCGAGATAGCTCAGTGGTCTAAAGTGCCTGCTTAGGCAAGCCTAGGGACTGTGGTTCGATCCCCAGCACCACATGCTGCACCAGCCCCGCCCCCAAGGTGGGCTAAGCTGGCTATAAAAAAAATAAATAAATAAAAATAAAGAATAAATTGTACCAATGAACCTAATTTAAAAAATAATTGATGTTTTAGTGTTATATAACAAGTGATATACTTTTATATTTCTTCTGATTACTTGTTCATAGAACATACCACATGATTCTTTGGGGAGGGTATGATGAAGACTGAATTCATGGCCCCTTACATGCTAGGCTCTCATTCTGCCACTGAACAACACTCCTGCCCTAGTACAAACATAAGTTTTGAATACAGAGCTTGTATCCTACAATCTTTTAAAATTACAGTCCTTGTAAATTTTTCCTTGCTTTGAAATTCTTTGGCGTTTTTATATATGTAGTATCATGTTGCCATGTTGCCTGCACAAAGAAGCAGATTATTGTCTCTTTCAGGTTTGTTTTTCCCTGACCTTGGAACATTGGCTAGAAGTTCCAGTACAATGCTGAAGAGAATTGGTTTGATTAGACCCCCATGCCCCAGGGCTGCTGTGAAGGGAAACTTTCAGTATCTGACTACGAAGAATGTAGTTAACTATGTGCACCTGTTTGTCCCCATCTCTTCCCATTTTGCTGAAAATGGTGTTACCACATGGGTATTGAAAGTTCTCAAATGCTTTTCCTGCCATAGGAAGAGGTCCACATGTTTTTCCTCTGTCTTATTAATGTGCCAATCTCTATTGATCGTGCTTTGAAGGCTCAGTCAGTCCACAGTTCCTAGTATGACCCTTACTTGGACACAGTATATTTTTGTATGCTGCTGGATTCTATTTCTTAATATTTTGTTGAGGATTTTTATGCTTAAGAGATATACTGGGGCTGGAGAGATGGCTCAGTGGTCTAAAGCACCTACTTGGAACAAGCTTGGCAAAGCACAGGGACCTCGGTTCAATCCCCCAGCACCACATGCCAGCCAGCCCCGCCCCCAGGTGGGCTGAGCTGGCCACACACACACACACACACACACACACAATGAATAAATAAATAAAATTCAAAAAAAAATTTCCCTATCAAGAGATATACTGATCTATCATTTTCTTTTTACATAGTCTTTTTTACAGTTTGGGAACAGGGTAATACTGACCCTGGAAGCATTTCCATCTCTTCCATGTTCAGAAAGAGACTGTGTGAATTAATCTTAATTATTCCATTATTATTTGATAAAATCCCCACAGAGATGTTGACCTGACCTGGAGTTTTCTTTATAAGTAAATAGAGTATGACAGATTGAATTTTTTAAGAGATAAAGGGCTATTCATATTTTTATTTTTATATTCATTTTGATGTTTCATTTGTCATAGAATTTTTTTAACGTGTTCAGTACATTTAAATTTAAACCATCAGCTTTCCTGGTTCTAAGCCGTCAGACTCAGGGCCTACAGGGTCTCATTACATAGATTGGACTCATAGTGATCCTCCTGTTTTCAGCTTCCCAAATGATGGGGTTACAGGCAAGCACCACTATGCCCAGTCTCAGTGGCCATCTCAGTGCTCCCTGGAGGCAGGGCCAGCACGGCAGACCAGGGGATCAAACCCCTGTCCCCTCCATTTGCCTAAGCAAGTGCTTTGATCCACTGAGCTATCTGGCTGGCCCTTATCAAAGAATTATTTTTTCTTTCCTTTTTTTTCTTTTTGGTGGTACCAGAGATCAAACTCAGGACGTTGTGTTTGCCAGGCAAGCACTTATTCCACTGAGCTATCTTCCTGGCCCAAAGAATTCATTAAGTTCACCTAGGCTGCCTAATTTATTTAGCAGAAAGTTATGTTAATAAGGAAAAATTTTAGCAACTTCCTTTAGTAGACAGAAAATAAACAGCAGACAGATATACAGTATTTGAACAATGCTACCAAAAACTTGTCCTAGTTAATATTTATAGAAGAATACAACAATTGTACAATACACATTATTTTAAGTAATCATGAAACATCCACTACAGAGACCATATGGTGGTCCGAGAGAGAAGTCTCAAAGTGGTATATTAATAAAGTATTTTCTTTTTCACACGTAGTAGGATGATTACTATTTAAAAACAAGAAATAAGAGATATCAAGAACGTAGAAAAATCAGAACTCTTATGCACTATTGGTGGGAAAGTCAAATAGTGCAGTCACTCTGAAAACAAACAATTTGAGGTTCCTTTAAAAAAATGAGAAGTACTATTACTACATGATCCAGCAACCCCACTTCAGGGCCTATTTCCAGGACAACTGAAAGCAGGGTCCCCAAGAGAACTATTTGTACACTTGTGTTCACAACCACATTCATCACAGTCACCAAAAGCTGGACATGACTGGAGTGTTCCTTAGCAGATGAATGAATAAAACAATGTAGCTTATCCACATGATGGGATATTATTGATTTTTCAAAGAAGGAAATTCAGACAGTTGCTCCATTTATGAGCCTTAAGTACGTTATGCTAAGTGGAATAAGCTTGTCACAGGACAACTACTACATAATGGCAATTTTCTGAGGTCCCAGGAGTCATCAGATTCTGACAGGCAGAGGGAGAATTGTGGTTTCAAGGGCCAAGGGGAGGGAAGATGGGGAGCTGTTGTCTAAGGGGTGCAGTTTCACTCTTGGAAGATGAAAAAGTTATGGAGGTAAATGTGATTGTCACACAACACCAGGAAGGTGCTTAACAATAGTGTTAGAAATTCTTGGACTGCATCTTTCTTTCTCTCTCTCTTTTCTTTTTTAGAGGCAAAATAACTTTAATCAGTATTAATGATTAAACAAGTATGTCTCTTAATATAGTTAAAAATAAAGTTAAGAAATCATTTACAGTGATACAGTAGTAGAGCATTTGCTTAAGATGTATGAAGTTCTGGGTTTAAGCCCCAGCACCAAAAGATGAAAAAAATAGCTATTTTAAAAAGTCTTTCAAATATTTAGAAACCATATAACTCACTTTTCAATAAGAAATGACTATAGCAAAGTCATAAGGGAAATAAGAACATTTTGAATGATGAAAAGACGCATTTTAAAACTGGAAGGAGGGCCAGCGAGATAGCTCAGTGGTCTAAAGCACCTGCTTAGGCAAGCATAGGCAAGTGCAGGGACCGTGGTTTGATCTCCGGCACCACATGCCACACCAGCTCTGCCCCCGGGGTGGGCTGAGCCAGCTACAAAAAAAGAAAAAAAAAAAAAAAAAACTGGAAGGAAGCCAGGAAATCAGCCCTTGGAGGAAAACAAAATAGCTCCCAGAGTGGCTAACAGTGTGTGTGGATCTGACTGGGTGCCCAGATGCTGGGGGAAGCCTTCTCCTGCGTGTCTGTGAGGGTGTTTCTGGAGGAGATGAATGCTTGATCTACAGACTGAATACAGCAGAATGGCCTTCCCATGTGGGTGGGCCTCATCCAAACAGTTGAGGGTCTGGGCAGAGCAAAAGCAGGGGCCCAGAGGAACTCTTCTTCCCTGACTCTAGGAGGTAGAGCATTCATCTTCTCTTAGACTGCAATTTAAACCATCAGCTCTCCTGATTCTAAACATTCAAAGGGATTTTTTTTTGGTGGGGGGGCTGGCTTAGGCTGCCTTAAGGGCAGGTCTGGTAAGGCATAGGGAGCTGGGGATCAAACCGCAGTCCCCTGCACCTGAGTGGGTTTGTCCCAGCCAGACGCTTAAACAACTGAGCTAACCCACAAGCCCCCTCTAAGCTTTCAGTCTCAGACCAGCTGTCCTGGGTCTCCAGCCTCCTGACTGCAAGTTATGGGGCTTCTCGACCTTCAGAATCCTGTGAGCTAATTTTGTGCAGTCAGTCTTGACTTCTCTTCCTTCTCCTTTGTATCAACCCCCCATGACCACCATACACAGATATATTTACTGATTTACAGTGGTTCTGATATAGGAGGTAGTGCATGGCAAAGCTGGCTGGAGGAGGTGAGGAGGAGCTGTCAATTATAAGATTCCTGGGCAACCAAGGACCCCTATATGGAGCTTCTCTCAAGCTCCCTCAAGCTGTCGGTGGCATAAAAAAGAGTGGCCTTTGAGGAAACCTGCTATCCTGTGTGAGTTTGCATGATACCCACACAGCGTTTTTCAGAGATGTGTACTTTTATTTTTGCTTTTTTTCTCTCTTTTGGGCCCAAATTTGCTCTGCAGAGCTGGTTTCTTCCATACCCATTCACCCTACACTTTTCAGATAAACTTTTGGTGCCATTGTTTGCTTGCCTCATCCAGTTCTTTGTCTGAGGCAAGAAGAGTCTAGGATACTTTGAATTGGTAAGCCATTCCTTTAAAAGCGACTTTTAACACTTCAACTTAATGAGTTTTCAACTTTAGGATGGTGAAAAGTGGTATGCATTCAGTGGGTACCAGGCTTTAAATTCTGATCTTTCCTGGAGCTAGCCACATGCAGTATCCTCTCCTGCAATGGGAACCTGCAGCAGCTCAGGGGGTAGGCAATCCCCAGGTGCCACACATCCTCTGGGATGCTTCAGGTTGCTAAGCTAGGGTCTTCAGTGGGTGAGGTGTATGAAAATGCACATTTAACTTGAACTATTTTTGACTTGTTACAGGCTTATGGGGTATTGGAATGTAATCCCATCATGGGTCATCTAAACACATAATTAGGTTGCTAAAGGTAAGGCTGAAGTGGAAAGCAGTTCACTCAGGGTCTCCTATTGCTAACTGAAAGCACCAGACTGTGAATGCAGGCATGGGCTCTGGAGTCTGGTGCATCCGTCTTGACCCATGCTGGTGCCCTGTGACTCTGTCAGTGCTGGAAGAGGGAGATGACCAGGTTTCTGTTGTGGTGCTCTGAGAGAAGGATTTGGAACAGTGAATGCAGCCAGGCTGGAGAAAGGCAGATTCTGGATCGACATAGGGCAGAAGGAGTGGACAGGCTGCCTGAGATGGTATGACATGGGAATCTTAATCCTCTTAGCTGATATATAACACCTATTACCTTTGGTGTCTTTGAAGTGATCCTGTGTATTTGTACTCACATCTGGAAGCCCTGGGGGCCCAGGGTGGGGCTGGTTCAGGAAAGACCAAGGTGGGATGAAAGCAATGGGACTTTCAGCCTACCCCTAGGTTCTGGGGAGGGGACAGAGTGGAGGTTGGAAGAATAACAGCAGCTGCTGATTAATGGAATCTTCATAAAACCCAGCAGGACTAGAAGGTTCCAGGAAGCGGAGCATCGAGGGAAGGCTTAAAAACCCCACACCCTTCTCCAAAGTAGCCTCACGCATCACTTTTTCTATATCCTTTATAATAGTCTAATGAACCACCAATGGAAGGATTTCCCTGTGCTCCAGGCATCACTCTAGGAAATGAACTGAACCTAAAGATGGGATCATGGGGACCCCTTCCTATTATAGCACTAGATCAGAAGCAAAGTGAAATCAACTTGGGGCTTGCAGTTGTCACTGAGTGTACGGGGACTGTCTTGGGACTGAGCCTTTGAGCTATGGGCTCCTAATTCAGTCTTGAGGTAGGTAGGTTTGAAACAGGACTGGATCAGCATTTTGGGGACCAAGTGGAGCACCCCACCCACAGCCAGTGTCAGCAGTGTGTTGTAAGAATATGGACATAATCTGAGTTTGAGTTTGAGTTTGATTTTTCTAGCGATGGTAATGAATCCTTTGTCCCTGGAGATGCTCAACATTGAGGTCAGACAATAATTTTACTCACAGCCAATCCTATAATTCATTGCATGCTCAAACTGGGTATCTAGTGGAGCAGATGTTAGTGTGGTCATCATAATGTGTTGTATTTTAAAAAGATAATTACTTTTCATAAACCATGAAAATACTGTAAACAGAAATATAATACATTTCCCTGTCTGCAAGATATAATCAAGTGAACAGACAAGCAAGACCCTCTTATCCTCGTGAATAAGGAGCGGAGTCTAGCTTCATACTCCCAAGTGGAGGAAAATACACTGGTCCAGGTCGGGCACTGTGGGGTCAAGGGCATGGAACTCCATCTCCTGGGTCTCAAGGTCATCTTCTACATGAGAGAAATAGTGTCACTGTATTTTCTGGGTCTCTTCAAGGACTTCCCTATTGCTATGTTTTATTGAAGACTTTCCTGGGTCTTCTTCAAGGACTTTTCACGTTTTCCCCACACCCGTGGCTCCTGGTCCTCCTTGTCCTTGGGAAACACAAGACCCCAGTAAATGCCCAGCTCTTCCATTATGACCATCAATGCATATGAGATGCTTCTTACTATACACATATGATAAAATTTAAATGCTAAATGAAGCATTTGTAGAGATTAACAACAGTAATGTTAAGTATCATAATTCTTAGAGTAAGAGTTATGTGAGTATGGTCTCTCTGAAGCTAGCATACTGTACTTACTGTATATCTTAGCAGCCCCAGCATCCAATTTTCCTTCTTTAGAATGTTGACCTTTTCATATAAAGGAAGCAGTTCACAGCTTCTCTTGGCTGATCAGAATCACCAGCATCACTGCTGGGACCATTACTGAGCACGATATGGGTTGTTTGAAGGTGAGCCCTGTGACACCACCACATTAATGTGTTGGATTAAACAGCTGCTGAAGTGAGTAGCAGGATTTCAGGTCTGTAGCTTGGATCCACTGGACAACGAGATAATTCCTGTCTCCAGTGGGGAGGTGTGACTTATCAATTGTTCATTTTTGGAATATTCTTCTTAGTTCTCTAAGGCCATAGGTGGCCTTGGATCATTGAAATTGTGCAAAGTTAAACCTCAGATGAGAGCAGACTACTGTATCCTATCATAGCTTGCATTCTACCACATGAAATTTCATTTTTTATTATGATTAGACACGTTTTGCAAAAAAAAAATGCAAACGCAATATATATATATGGCAGAAAGAAAAGTTTTCCTACTGTTCTACGCCCCAGATACAGCCTTGTTTGGTTGACGATCTTCTCCACTAAACTAAATTGAGACTTAATGTTGTTTTTGTTGTTGTTTTGAGAGAGAGGGCCTTCCGATGCTGCACAAGCTGGGTTTGAACTCCTGGGTGTGAGCAGGCCTCCTGCCTCAGTCCCCCAACAATCCAGGGTTACAGGTGGGAGCTGCCATACCTGGCTCAACCTGAAATATCTTGTTCATCTTTGCATTCCCAGGGCATTCAACAAATATCTACTGAAGAAATAAACAATATACTGATTTCTCTCTTTTGCTTTTCAAAGTCTGCAGGATGGGCTAACAAATCTGCAAAGCAAATGTTTTCTAGTTAGTTACAAGCACTCAAAATCATTTTAATGGCATGAATTTTCCTTGAAACTGTAGTGTTCATTACAATTAAAGCAAAATAGCAGAGTATCGATGTCATAAAGCTGTACTATATATCTGAGAATCAAAGAGTTGGACATGGTAACACATGCCTGTAATCCTGGCTACTTGGAGTGCTGAAGCAGGAGGATGAAAGTTTGAGGCTAGCCTGGGCATCTAGCCAGACCCTGCCTGAGAATTAAAGAATGAAAGGAGCCAGGAATGCAGTCCCACAGCTGTTAAGTAAAGATTTGAATGTTAGAGAAAATTTAAAGTGAGCCCCATATTCCCTATATGTACCATCCTAACAAAACAGCCATTAGTGTATTGATTTATTGTCTTTCTAGTAACTTCCCTTTTTATTAGATGTTTAGAATTTACACTTAGAATTTATTACATTTTTTATGAGGTGGGTAGAGCTGGACCCAGGGCCTCATGAGTGGGAGCTAAGTGTTCTACCACTTAAAAAAAATAATAAAGCAAACATCTGTAGCCCCCAAAGTCAAAACTGAACAACTATTATTATGATTATTATTATGCTTAGTAGGTGTACTTAATGCATTTTCAACTCAGAATAGTTTCATATGTCTGGAAATTCCCCTAATTCGAGTATCCAGTTCAGTGATTTTAGTACTTCCCCAGCATGGTGCAGAAACACCACAGTCCACTTTTAGAACCTTCCTGTTAACCCATGAAATCTGGCAAGCATTAACAATCTCTGTCTCTTCTGGTGCTACCAAGCCCTAATTTACCTTCTATCTCTATAAATCTCCAGATTCTGGACATTTAACATACACGGACTCATACTGAACTCATACAATACTTACCCTTTTCTAGAGCACTTTCTTTCACTAAGCTCATCCATGTTGTAGCCCGTGTCAACACTTCTTTTTTATTGTCAAGTAACAGTTCATTGCATAGGTTATACACCACAGTTTGTTTGTCTATTTTTTTAGATGAATAACAATTTATTTTGGCTTGGAGAAACACAAATTCATATGCTTTTAAAGCATTGAAAGCTAAGAAATAAAATTTTATTTTCTTATCAAGATCTGGAGGATTTGTGGTTTTGATTGAGATTTTAAGAATGGATATACTTTGCCATTTTTGTGGTACTTTTGAATTCATAAAGCCTCAAATTCCTTTGAATGTTCATAATCTTTTTTTTTAATGTTCTTAAGAATTTTTTTTAATGTAAACTGCTGTATAGATCCTAGAGATTCAGGGGTTTGGAACAGGGCAGTGAGAACCAGGAACTTCAGTCCAGCTTCCCAGGTTCTTTTTTTTTTTTTTTTTTTTTAGAGGAAATGGAAATATGTTGGCTTTATTTATTTATTTATTTTTAAACTTGAGGATATTATTTTTTAAATAATTTTGAGAAACAAATATCAATGAGACAGTTTCACAACTTGATTTTACTGACACATTTTCAATAATACATTGCATATTGTTGTCTTAGTGGTTATTCGTTGTACAAGATGGAGACATATCCTGTCCACAAACATTATCATAACAATCCTCTCTATTCATTGAATTAAGAGAATGGAGCTATATATCTATCCTATTTTGAGTATACAGATATAAAAGGATCGTTCATTTCCATCCCACGTTTTTGGTTAGTTTTGTCAGAAAAGGGCATTCCATTTTCATTTAAATATTATAGGTGCTTGAATTCAGCAGAATCTCCCAATATAGTCCAGTAGTCCATAATACCAGTGGGTTTTCCATAAGACTAGCAATGTCCAAAGTTGTTGACTTGAGCTTTTTACAGCTTAGCATATTAATGTGGCTTTACTTTTTATACTTCATTTTCATACTTTTCTGCTGGATGGTTAAGACCAAGATAAAGCTAGACCTATATAAGAAATGTAACTTTTGTATCTGATAAGGTCAGTCAAATCCCTTCAGGATTTAACCTGAAACCATATACTGC
>NW_004524926.1:391099-393766 GCF_000260255.1 Octodon degus
ATTGAGAAATAGTTTCTAAATCAAATAATTAAATGATCTCTAATCAAATAATTTCTAAAAAATGAAAGGTGGGGGAAGTGCTTAGAAATGTACCTGGTACATGGTAAAAATTTAAGCAATAAAACACTGTATAGAATGGGTTCAAAGGATTACACATAAGTTGTATTTTTCACCCTCAATCTTCAAAAATTTCAAAACTTACCATTCTGAGGAATTCACTTAGAACCTAAATAGTTAGGTTGTAGATTATACCCACGTTATGCTTACTATGTATCGGTCCAAGAGCCTGCTCTATAATTCTGAGGTCCCCAGATCCCTAAAACTACTTTTCTACAGTTCTATTTTTCCATAGTAAAACCTGACATAAAATGAGCCAAGACTATTTAAAGTCTACATTCCCACTATTTAGTGAGAATATTCACATTTCACTGTAGGAAAAAAAACATGTTAATAACAGGAAGTTACTCCCAAGCCTACTGGCAATGGAAGTGTAAAAATGATACCCATGCCTTTTACCTTTCAAACTAACTAAATAAATTCTGAAACACATCTGGTCTCAAAGATTTTCAATAAAGGCTTCCAGGCCTACACACCAAAGAGTTCTCCAGATCAGCAGGACCAATTTACACTTCCACCTGCAGCATGGGAGCGTTCGTAGGCCCACAGTCTTTGCCCAGACTTGATACTGTGAGACTCGGAACATTTCTGATCAGAGAGAAAAGACAGCTTGTGGCTGTCTCATTTGCATATTGCTTGTTACTGACAGATTTAATACACAGATTTCGTTCTGTGTATTGGCCATTTGTGTGTCCTCTCCTGGGAGCTGTCCATTTACCTGGCTGCCCATCTTTTCAGTATTGTTTCCTTAGCTCTCCATTACTGGGGCTCTGATACCCCCAAAATATATTTTTTAGCATGCTGAGAAATTAGATCTAAAGGAAATGAAAGATCTAAAGGTTTTGGAAGTTGGCTGAAAATCAAGATCCTTTTATCCTTGTCTTACTTCACCCTCCAATTGCAGAGACTTTTAGAGAGTTCTGCAAGAAGTCTGGACCTGCCAAAGAAGAAACAAACAGCTCTGGTCGCTTTCCTGAGCTTTCATTAACTCAACTCACAAGAAGAAAGACCGAAGTCTGTCAACACACCTACACAGGCTTTCAGATCACAGTATTACCTCCTACCTGAGGCCTATAAAGAAGCATTTTGCAGCCTTTGTCTGTTCTGTGGTCCAAGCTGCTTTTTCCCAGGTCACTGTGTGTTCTCCAGGCCCATGGAGTTCTTCTAAGAATCATTAGCTGTTCCCATAACATTCCCCACTATCCCTATCCCTGCAGAAGAAAGAGTTTTATTAGAGTCCAAGTCACATTTCTCCCATGCTGTTAGTTTCTTTTGCACATTGATAAAATTGCCTTTGTTTTTCTATGTAATCTATGGTCAGTTCCTTCCAGGATACCTTGTGAGGGTGGTGCTGGAGGTATGCTGGAGGGGGTGGAATTCCTTTATTCTGTCTTATAGACTTCAATGCCATACTCAAGTAAGTTAATTTTCAGTCTCCCTTTTCTCCTCTCTGCTTTCCACCCCTCCCCCATTCTTCCACCTTTCCCCAATTAATGGTAGGAGAGAAAAGAATTCTAGTAAGGATGATATCAGCCTTTCCCAATACAAATATTCAGGGTTCACCATGTAAAATGAGCAGGGCATAGTGGTACATGCCTATAATGCTAACACTTTGGGAGACTGAGGCAGGAAGATCATAAGTTCAAGTTCTGCCTGGGAAATTTAGTGAGACCCTACCTCAAAATTTAAAAAAATAGGCTGGGTGCCTTTGCTTAGAAGCAGTGTATCTGTGAGACTGATCCGCAGTATCACATACACAGACTTGCACACGCACGCACAAACACACACACACACACACACACACACACACACGGGGTGGGGTTCTCTCCTCCTCTCACCAACTGATTATAACTGGAGTTCATTAAAGTTTCAGATGGATGCAGAACCCCTAAACCTAAGCAGTCAGCCAAGCCAGGTTATTCCAGTTTAACACAGCCCAATGAATGGGTAAATATGTAGATATTTTTAATCAGTTATCTCAGCCTACCTGACTGACCACTTCAATGATTAACTTTAAAAAGGAGTTTCTTCCCCTGGGAGGGAGGCTAGAGCACCTCACAGGAAGTCACCTGCCCACTGACAGAAGTCTCAGATGGAGGGCCATCTGAAAGGTGCGAGTTTGGCAGAAGAAAATGCTGTGGCTTTCTCCTTCAGTGAAAATAGTGGAAAATTACAGAAAACCTAAAGTTCCTCTTAATCCTTGTATTGGTGGGGTTTTGGGTAAGAGGACATTTTCTTGGCATGCCATCTATTACTTTTATGTACGTGTAACATACACTCTGTTGTCTATGTCCTCACCTGGGATGCAAGTTGCACTTAGAAGAATGTTTTTTTGTTTTTTGGTACTGGGGATCAAACTCAGAAACTTGTGTTTGCCAGGCTGACCCTTCTGCTGCTGAGCTCTCTCCCAGCCCCTCAGAAGAATGATGTAAACGGAATATTCTGGTCCTTTTTTTATTTTTAAGAACTGGAGATTGAGCACAGAGCCTTGAGCATACTAAGCACATTCTCTGCTGCTACACTGTACCCCCGCTCTTCTAGTCGCATTTT
>NW_004524926.1:394831-398039 GCF_000260255.1 Octodon degus
TGAACTGAGGCCCTTGTGCTTGCCAGGGAGTGCTTATTCCACTGAGCCATCTCCCCAGCCCCTCCATTGTAATTCCCACAGGGCAGTACTAATTTAGGTTGTCACCAGCAGAGGTGCAGGACCTCTGTAATGAAAACAAAATTTAAAAATTTTTAAAAATCTTTATTAGTACATGTTCACAGTACAGTCTTTCTGTGGACTTGGTACATGTATACATAATATCTTTTTTTTAAAGATAGGGTCTCACTGTGTGGTTCGGGCTGGTCTGGGCTTAGTATGCAGTCCATCCTGACCTTGAACTTGTGGTGATTCTCCTACCGCAGCCTCCTGAATGCTGGGATTGTGGGCATGCACCACCATGCCTCACTCTGTACATAACCTCCTAAAAATTCCTCTTATCCTTTTCCACCTTCCTTCCTCTCTCTCCATCTCCTGATTCCCATCCCTTATGCAAAAGATCTATCTCCCTACTTCCCATAATCTCTTTTATTTTGCTCTTTTTTGAAAATTTTGGTGTTTACATCTAAAAGAAACCAGTTGATATTTAAGTTTGTGTGTCTAGTTTATTTTACTTAGGGTTATGGTCCCAAGGTGCATCCATTTTCTCACAAAGGCAGTAGAGGGTAGTACTCCATTGTATATAAATAGCACATTTTCTATACCCACTCATCTCTTGGTAGACATACAGGCCGCTTCCAATATTTAGCTATTACGAATTGTGCTGCTGTAAACATGGATGAGGGGCTGGGGAGATGGCTCAGTGGAATAAGCGCTTCCCTGGCAAGCACAAGGGCCTGAGTTCAATCCCCGGTTCTGCCAAAATAAAAAATAAAAATAAATAAACAAACATGGGTGTGCGTGGATCGCTGTAATAGGATGTCTCTAAGTCTTCCGGGAAGACATCTAGAGGAGAATAGATGGATCATATTGAATTTGTAGTTTTAGGTTTTTTTTTTTTTTTTTTTCCTTCTGTATTTTAGGGAAGGGTCTATAGGGTGTTCATGGACTCACTACTAGATGGGACTAGTAATGATCCTCCTGTTTTACAGCTTCCCAAGTGCTGGCACCACCACGCCCAATCTCCATTGCCATCAGCGCGTCCCAGGGGCAGGCCTGCAAGGCTGGCCCATAGAAACCCTGGCCCCTGAGGCTGCTTGCAGGCGCTGTAATCCTCTGAGCTATTTGGCCAACCCAGTTTTAGTTTTTTTAAAGCAGTCTCCACACCGATTTCTGTAGTGGTTGACCTAGCACTCAGGGGCTCAGTTTGTCCTGCCTCCCAAGTAGCTGGGATGACAGGAGTGTGCCCTAGCCCCCAGCTACTATCCCCTCTTAGAATGAGTAGTTTATCACATGAGAAGAGTCTTTTATTGTTACCAACTGCTTTCTCACTAAATAGAGCGTTTGACAAGCTCAGCACCCCCTGTGAAGCCGACATTGTAGGCTTCATTTTTCAATCCAGAAAACTCAGGAAGTGCTTTTTAATTAATTCACCTAAGGGCCGATTCTGAGGCAGAGGGTGGGGGTGGGATATATTACAGGTGGGTCTTCAGGAGAGACCACACCATAGGCCCGCTGCCTTGGCAGGTAGTGGGCATGATTAAAACTGCCGGGGGAAAGTAGCAAATTCTGGGGATTGTGGCAAGTGAAAAATCACAAACCTTCCCTTAAAAAGTAGCTGCCTTCCAGGTGTGGTGACACACACCCTAATCCCAGATACTCAGGGACCTGAGGCAGGAGGTCACAAATTTGAGGCCAGCCTGAGCAACTTAGCAAGACCTTGTCACTAAATTGAAATTTTAAAAGGGCCAGGGATATAGCTCAGTGTTAAGGACCTGGCTTCAATCCTCAATACTGCCAGTCATTATCAGTCTATCACATGGGAATATAGGGCTGGTGTTGCCAGTTGCTGATTTTTTTAAGAGAAATTATCAACCCAGATAAGTCACAAATAATCTGCGTTTATTTTTAATCTTCTTTTTTTTTTTAAATTTGGTATAGGGTCTCGCTATGCAGCTCAGACTTGGAGTGATCCTCCTGTCTCAGCCTTCCCAGCGCTGGGATTATAGGTGTGTGTCACTACACACAGTTTTGGTGGCAGGCTTGGTGTAGGGCTGGCACAGCATGCGGCACTACCCTGTGCTTTAAATGTCAGCAAATAATTCATATCAAATATGAATAGGTGCTTTTGTCTTACAATAAATGGTGGGAACAGGGGATTCATAGTACTGTGAATATCAAAATACTGTGAAATGTAGAAACTGCTAAGGCCTCTACGTATATTAATTGAATCCTTCTCCCATCTCTGTGAGATTCTATGAGGATCTCTTGAGTGGAGGTGAAAATGAAACTCAGCAGCTCTCTCAGGACTGTCCAGTAGGGAGTAGAGCCAGGACCTGGCCAGCTTTTGCAGGATGCCGATGTGAGCAGGACTGTGGAGACTATAGAGAACTTTGAAACAACTAAAATGGACTCAAGTTGTATTATTCCTCAACACAGGCAAAATCAAATAATGTCAGTGATAAAATGCACATTTCCTGGATATCTAAGTTCTAAAGCCTAGCTCTGGGCTCTGTTAAGGTTTATTTTTAAATAATTTTTTTAAAAATTATGGGACCGGGGAGATGGCTTAGGGCCGGGGAGATGGCTCAGTGGAATAAGTGCTTCCCTGGCAAGCGCAAGGGCCTGAGTTCAATCCCCGGTTCCATCAAAATAAATAAATAAATAATAAAAATTATGGTAAAATGTATATAAAGTTTACGAACTGAATGTTTAAGCATAGAGCTCAGTATTGTTCAATGCATCCACATTGTGTTCCAACCAATTCCAGACATCATCTCTCCAAGCTAAAACTTTGGGCGCATTAAAATAACAATTCCCTATCCTCCACCTTAGCCTCCAGGAACACAGTTCTACTTTCTGTCTCTCTGAATTGGCTCCTAAGGAAGCTCATATAGGTGGGATCATGCAGTAGCTGTCCTTTTGTTCCATGTTTTAGCACACATGACAGACTTTCCTGCCTTTTCCAGGCTAAATATTATTCCATCAGGTGACCATAGCACATACTGCTCACCCACTCATGGAGGTACACGAGGGTTGTTTCTAGCCTTTGGCACACGGGTGCAGAGATCTTTCTTTCAGTTCTTTGGGCTGTGTCCCCAGAAGGAGGACTGCTGGATCATGTGGCAATGGAAGTGTGAATTTCTGAGGC